>NC_134881.1:54611522-54774022 GCF_041734735.1 Babylonia areolata | reverse complement strand
TTTGCCCATGTCTAATATCCCTTTTCGTGAAAACTGACTTTAAATTGAAGAACGAACACACACACACACACACACACACACACACACACACACACACACACACACACACACACACACACACACGACTTCAACTCAATCTGCCGGCCGGGGACGTGATAAGAAAGTAGAGGGACGAAACTGGGACATAATATCATATTCGCCGCACCACTGCCGCATGTCACAATCAACACTGCCATTAACCCGACAAACGGCAGACACATAAATTCACTTTATGACGAACTTCCCGCCGCCTCTTTCACAACAGGGGACATAACAACGTCGATGTCGTGCCACCAGGGGGTATCACGCCCCTTTGCGGGAGAGCGGGGGGAGGGGGGGGGGCATCTTTTTACTGGAACTGTGGAGTCGTCTCTTAATGTTTATTGGTGATGCTCAATTTATTTTGGGCTATATTCCGTTGGAAATAGAACGCTGAACTGTTTCGGTTGTCAGGTGGAGGGCATGAATTTCCTTGGGCTTGTGTGAAGAAGCTGTATTGTGGCTGTGTTCCGTTTTGATGCTATGACTTCATCCTCCCGGTGACACCGCGGCAGAACTTGAAGATAATGACCGACACACCGTGATGGACCGACACCACACACACACACACACACACACACACACACACACACACACACACACACACACACACACACACACATACTCTGAATCCGTCACCACCACTACCCACCCAGCCACCCACACGGCACACGCACATACACACATACATGCACGCACGCAGAAACATACATGAGTGACTCACACACACACACACACACACACGCACACGCACACGCACACACAGGTTTTCTCTCTGTCTCTTTTCCTTCCTCAGTCCCCCCCGCTCGCCCCCCCACCCCACCCACCCCCACACACACACACACCTCCACACCCACCCCACATCCACACCCACCCCACACCCACCCCACATCCACCCCACACCCACCTCCACACCCACCCCACATCCACCTCCACACCCACCCCACATCCACCCCCACACCCACCCCACACCCACCTCCACACCCACCCCACATCCACCTCCACACCCACCCCACATCCACCTCCACACCCACCCCACACCCACCTCCACACCCACCCCACACCCACCTCCACACCCACCCCACATCCACCTCCACACCCACCCCACATCCACCTCCACACCCACCCTCACCCCCACCCCCACGCCCCTTTCACCTCAACCGCCCCCTTTTCATTCGAATATATAGAAATGATGATTAATAATGACAATCATCATCGTGATGATAGAAATGATAATAATATTCCAATGAAGTAATAATAATAATAATAACAATAATAATATATAGAAATGATGATTAATAATGACAATCATCATCGTGATGATAGAAATGATAATAATATTCCAATGAAGTAATAATAATAATAATAATAATAACAATAATAATACCATTTATTTTCAGTCTAACATGATCAGACTATATACGAACGAAGCACACACACACACACACACACACACACACACACACACACACACAGATAAGAACATATGAGTGGACGGCGGGATTTTAATTTGGGTGGGGAGGGGGAGGGGTGGCGAGGGGAAGGTCTTCTTTTCCACACGGTGAACACTTGGACAAAGATGCAGCAGCAACGCTTCCATTGCGCACGCGCCAACAAAAAGGCCGGAAGAGAAAAAAGTGCAAGCTCGTGCGCACACACACATGCGCGTGCAAACAAGATTGTAACTTCTATAAACGGGATTTGGTATGAATGTGAAATGGATTACAGGTTATAAAAACCTGTATGATAGTTTATATAAATCGTCATTCTTAAACAATTACCAGCGCAAAATCAACAAAAATAACTGTGACGTAAGCCAAACGCCTCCAAACTTTTTTGTTTTTAAGAGCTGACTTGAAAGGGAGCTTTGTTCCCTTAAATCCTGAAACACAGATCTACGACAATGTGTCAAGCTTTGAACTATTTACATGCGTGTTTACTGGGCTCGGTTTTGTTTACAAATTTAAATAGAGATTATAACGATTAGGAGGGGTGGGGGTGGGGCGGGGATCCATGCATTTCCTGATTTATATTCGGGCAGTTGGTAAACAGTTTACATCGATAAGAAAAGACTGCAGCGGATTCTTTGATAGTGGGTGTGTTTGTTTTTAGGATTCCGATCCGGTTTATCCCATAATGAATCCTCCGGCACTGCTGTTTTTTTACAGACCGTTGAAGAGTTCCGCGTCCAGCTTGGATCTTGCACATGCGCATCTGAGTTTTATTCGAAATTCGATCGACATAGACAAAAGCAGCAAAGATGTGTTGTCCTCTGTTTCTTCTGTTGATAGCCTCCATTGCTACAACCAAACTGTTCAATGAAGTGCCGTCGTGTGCTCACACAAAGAAGAGCAACAAATCAAAAACAAAAGAAAAAGAAGTCTGCTGTTCCTAACGTTCTGCCTCTCTCGATTCCCGTTGTTGCTCGACATTTCGGAGAGCCAATCAACTTCGAGAGCAAAGATCATGTGACGCGCCTCTATAAGTCATGTAAGCACGGAACTCTCCAGCGATCTATTGCGGAACTCTCCAGCGATCTATTGTCTGAGAGCGGGGATGGGAGGAGGGGGAGGGGGGGGGGGGGGGGGGGGGGGGTCCATGGTTTCCATTATGTTTCCGGCAATATTTTTGTAACTCTTACAAATCATATTCTCTTTTAACACTTTGACATTTACCTGAATTCGTACACTTGAAAACTAGTAGTCTGTGCGTGTCATACTGACTGAAAACCGAAACTTTTAGTGAAAGTTTTGCCATGCGGTCTGCTTTTTTGGAGTAAAAAAAGAAATGAGGAGAGACAGACATAGAAAGAGTGCAGAGATTTTGCAGGTCAGACTACAGACAAGATCCCATGCTTCTCTTTTTTCTTTTTTTCCGGGACGTTTCGTAGACGCAGTGACACGTTTTCCAGCACCCAGATTTCAAATGATACACTTGCAACAAACACGAAAGCTGTCGAGGTCAGAAGAGTACACTGGTGTCGATTGCAGGAAGGCTGAAACTTCTCTTTGCAGTCACAAACGTTCATTTTTCTGCTTCAGTAGAAGTAAATAAATAATACATTACTTAAACAATTGATTAATTTGTTAATACATTGATTGATTAATACATTAACAAACAAAAACAATTTATAATTTATTACATTGATTAATACATTAACAACAAAACCAATTTATAATTTATTACATTGATTGATTAATACATTAACAAACAAAACCAATTTATAATTTATTACATTGATTGATTAATACATTAACAAACAAAACCAATTTATAATTTATTATTCATATTCTCCCCAACACTCATTTTGTATCATTGATTGACGAAAGTTTACAGTTGGGCCAACAGCAAAGTGAGAGCTGTATTATCAATGGTTTCTCCATTGCAATGGAAAATCATTTACAGCTTAGTCTTTTGTGAAGGACTATGACTCTCAAACTAGGAGGCAAAATTGCACTGGCTCTTAGTGCTGCAGCCTTGGGGACCAGCTGGCCTTTCGGGAACTATTCCCAACGCGACTGCCCTACAACCCTCTTGGCCGAGATAGTGGGGATGTAACTTGGGCAAGACACTCTCCACTATATCCAAATTCTAGCCCAGATTGTCGGGACAGCAATTACCTCTGCTGTGCTGATGGTCAGTATCGGACACGACTATCATATATATTAAATTCTTCTAAGCCTTAGAGCTGCAGGTTTCGATAAAAGCTATTAAACTCAACCTTTCTAACAATCTGTCTGTCTGTATGTCAATCTGTCTATCTCAGACTTGCCCGGAATTCCGAAACACGGAAAGCGCACTGGAGCAAAGAAATCAAAGAAATGCGGTGAAGATCAAAACCATTTACGTGTACCAATAATTGTGTGTGTGTGTGTGTGTGTGTGTGTGTGTGTGTGTGTTTAAGTTTGACACCTGTGATCTGTATCAGGCGTAACATGTTTTAATGGATTGTTTGAATGTGTTTGCACAATTTGTTTTTTTAGTAGCTTGTTAGAACGTATTTGCTCAATTTGTTGTTGTTGTTTTTTAAGTTGACAGTGTAGTATAAATGTTACTCTTAGAGCGAAAATAGAAATTGGGTATCAGAGATAAAAGTACAACGTTCTGTGTGTGTGTGTGTGTGTGTGTGTGTGTGTGTGTGTGTGTGTGTGTGTGTGTGTGAGTGTGTGTGAAAGTTTGACAAATGTGAATTGTATCAAGCGTAACATGTATTTATGTCTTGTTTGAATGTGTTTGCTCAATTTGTTTTTTTAATGGATTGTTAGAATGTGTTTCCTCAATTTGTTGGGGTTTTTTTTTTAAGTAGGCCACGTGTATAAAGATTACTTTTAGAGCGAAAATAGAAATTGAGTATCCGAGATAAAAGTACAACGTTTCTGATTTAGAAGAAGAACGGTTGTGGGTTCTGAGATAGAATTAGAAAAGTTCCAAGGTCTGAGATAAAATTACAAGAGAGAGAGAGAAAGAAGAAGAAGGAAAAGTTGGTTTTGTTTTTTGTTTTTTGTTTTTTTTTGAGAGAGAGAGAGAGAGAAAAAGAATATATGAAAAAATATAAAAGATGAAAGCACACAGAGAGAAATACTGCACAAGCATGAAGCATCATATCCCAGGACTGCAGGACAGAAGAGGATGAGGAGGGCCCATACAAGCGCAGCATAGAGCAACAAGACTTACCGCTCTGCGTGTTACACTGGTCCTGTGCTGTCGCCTTGGTGTCAGCCAGTGTCATTATCAGCAGCGCCACGAAAATCATTTTCCTCACCTCGTTGCTCGCTTTCTTGACTGCTGTCTGGTTTTTTGTTGATGTTGTTTTGTCTGTTTGTATTTTGGTGTGTGTGTGTGTGTGTGTTGTTGTTGTTTTTTGTTTGTTTTTTTCTTCTTCTTTTTTTCTTTTTTTCCAATGTTCGTTTTTTGTTAAAAATTTTAGGGAAATTTTTTTAACTTCAATTTATTTGTTATTAATTTTTCTCCCCAAATTTGGGGTTATTTTTTAAATGGGTTTTTGCTTTGTTTTTAGGATTGTATCTTTTTTTTGGCACCCCCCCGTTTTTATTCTTGTTTTTTCCAAGTTAAGGGCTTTTTTGTTTTTTTTTTTGTTTTTGTGGTAGGGAGGGGGGGGGGAAAAGTGGGTTGGCGATTTTTCAGGGGGTTTTCCGCTTCTTTTTACTATCTGTAAAAATTTAATAATGCCCATTTTTTTCAAGGGGGCAGGTTTTTATTTTTTAATTTTTAACCCCTTAAGGGGTTTTCATTAAAAAATGGGGGGTATTTCTTTGGCCAGGGGGGGGCGGTATTGAAAGAAGATTAGGGGAAACTCATCTCAAATTTGGGGGTGGGGGCGGGGTTGTGGTTTTAAATTTAGTCTCATGTTTTTTGGAAAATGTGAAACACCTTGACCAATTCTTTAAGGAGTTTTAGGGGGTATATTATTTTTTTATTTATGGGGAAACAAAGTGATAAAAAGGGACAGGAATTACAGAGGAATACTTAGAAGAACGGGGGAAAATGTAGACAGAAGGACAGGACTGTAGACGAAAACCAGAGGACAGGACAGTAGCCCGCCAAGAGGACAGGACATTTAAAAAGGACGGGAAAAACTCCGGGGACGGGACATGTAGACTAAACGGGAGGGACAGACCGGGGGGAAGACATTTTAAAAAAGGGACACGACATGTAGACAGTAAAAAAGAGGAAGACATGTAGACAGAAAAGGGACACGAATGTGACATAACACAGAGGACAGACGTAGACAGTAAAAGGGACACAAATGTAGACATTTACCAAAACAGAGGAAAGGACAGCAGGACAGTAACACAGAGGGGACAGACCAGAGGAAACAGAAAACTCCAGAGGAAAGGGACATGTGGGAAAAACCCGGGGGTTTAACAAACAGAGGACCGAAAAATGGGGACGGTAACAAAGAGGACAGGGACATGTAGACGTAACACAGAGGGGAAAACAGGGGAAAATGTAGACAGAAACTCAGGGGGACAGACATGTAGACAGAAAAAGGGACGGACATGTAGACAGTAATCAGGGGGACAGGGACATGTAGCGTAACACAGAGGACAGGACATGTAGACAGTAAAGGGAAAAAACATGTGACGCAAGAGGACAGAACATTGGGACAGGACAAGACAGGGGGACATGTAACAGCAAGAGGCCGGGGACATGTAGACGTAACAAGGGCGGGAAAAAAAGGAAAAGAAAAAAACATTTAAACTGGGCCGGGACATGTAGCAGTAATCAAGGAAGGACTTAGACGTAACAAGGGGACGGGACATGTAGAAGAAGGACAGCATGTACAGTACCGGGGAAGACAGAAAAAAACCCAATGTAGCAGTAAGGGAAGGACATGTAAAGAACGGGGAACAAACAAAAAGGGACAGGAATTAGCAAAAAGAGGACACGACTTAGACAGTAAAAAGGGGGACAGAATTAGACGTAACAAGAGGCCCCTGGACATGGAAAGGGACAGTAATCAGAGGCCCGGGACATGTAGACAGTAACACAAAAGGCCAGCGGGAAACAATTAGCGAAAACCAGGACAGTAGACAGAAAAACAAAAGGACAGAAAAAAGGGGACAGTAAAGGAGGGACATGTAGACAGAAACAAAAGGAGGACAGTAATGGGGACAATTTAACAAAAAAGGGACGGGGACTTTAACAGCGGGGAAACACAGTGGACAAGGCTTTAGACAGCAAGGGGAAAGGAATTAGACAGAACCAGGACGCATGAGACGTAACCAGGGGCAGGACATGAAAACAGCAAGGGACAGGACAGTGGGGACAGAGGAAAAGGGAATGTAGAAGAAGGCAGGGCTGTAGCAGAAAAGAGGACAGGAATGTAGACAGAAAAGGGGACAAATTTAGACAGTGACAGAGGCAGGACTTAGACAGAAAGAGGACGGACAGTAAAAGTAAAAGGAAGGACAGTAGACAGAAAGGGGAAGCATGAGCGAAAAGAAGACAGGGAGACGTAACCAGAGGAAAAGGAAATGGGGGGACCCCGGGACCCAGGGAAGGGAAATTTTGCGGGGGGGGGGCGGGGGGGGGCTGGGGACGTTAAACACAAGGTTTTTGAAGGAAATGGGGGAAATTTTAAACGGGAGAAGACAGGGAAAGCAGAAGAACCAAGGAATTTTTGGGAGAAAAAACAGAAAAGGAAAAGGAAATTTTTTAAGAAAACAAACAAACAGAGGGGGGGGGGTTTTTTTTGGGGACTTTTTAAGGGGGGAACTTTTTTAACATAAAAATAACCAAGAGGCAGAAAAAAAATTTTTTTAAAGACAAAAAAAGGCAGTTTAATTTTTGTAGAAACAGTAGGGAAATTTTGTATTTTTGTAACCAGGGGGGGGGGACAGGCCCCATTTGATTGCAAAAGAACCCCCCAAACTAAATTAGTAAAAGAACAACTTAACAGAAAACGGGACAGGAATATAACAGTAAGGGGACAGGCCCAAAATGTAGACAGTAAACAAGGACAGGAAAAAGTAGACAGAAGGGGACAGGACATGTAGAATAACAAAGGAAAGGGACAGGACATTTACAGTAACCAGGGGGACAGGACGTAGACGTGGGACAGGAATGTAGACTAAAAGAGGACACAGCATGGCGGACGGGTGAAGAAACAGGGACATGTAGACTTGAACCAGGGGACAGGACATGTAGACAGTAACACGAGGACGGCATGTAAAAAAAAAACAAGGGCGGAATGAGAAATTTTAAACACAGAGGACAGGAATGAGACAGAAAAACACAGAGGAAGGAAAATTTAGACAGGGAAAGGAAATTGTGACAGTAACAAAGGGGAAAAGGACAAGACATGGAAGGACATAAAAAAACAGGGGAACAGTAAAGGTAGTCAAAGGGGACGGGAAATGTAGCAGTATAGAAAACACGGGAGACGGCATGTAGCAGTAACACAAGGACGGGGATGTGACAGAAAGGAAGAATGTAGCAGTAACACAGAGGAAGAATTTTTAGAACGGGGCAACAAAATAAGGACAGCGACAGTAAACCAGAGGCCCGACATGTAACAGAATTTGACCAAAAAACATAAAAAACCGTAAAAAAAGGGGACAGCTGTGACAGTAAACGGGAAGCATGAGACAGAAAAAGAAGACATGTAGACAGAAAACACAGGGACAGGAAATTAGACAGTAACACGGAGACAGTAACTAAGGACAGAATTTTGACAGAAACCAAGAGGAACGCATGAGACGAAAAGAGGACAGGAAAGTGACAGTAACAAGGAAGCTGTAGACAGAAAACAACAGAAAAACAGAATGAAAAATGTAACTGAAAGGGGCAGGAATGTAAAGGAAACCCAAAAGGAACAGGACATGTGAGAAACGGGGAAAGAATGTGACAGTAAAAAGGGACAAATGTAGACAGAAACCAGGGGAAGGAATTTGACAGTTAAACACAGGAGAAAGGGGGACGGAAAAAAACCTAGGACAGGAATTAGACAGAAAGGGACGACATGTAGACAGTAAAAGAGGCGAATTTTTGCGCCAAACAGGAAAGGGGGACGGGGCCCCCCAGGAGACTGTAAACCCCAAAGAGGGCCCCGGGGGGGGGGGGCTTGGGGGGGGGACAGCAAAAAGGACAGGAAAAAAAATTGTGGGAAGTAACCAAAAACGGGGAGGGAAAAGGAATTTTTAAAAAAAAAGAAGGAAGGACATGTAGACGCAAGGGACAGGCATGAGCGTAACACAGAGGAAGGACTTGCTAGACAGTAAACAAAAAAGGGGACGGGAATGAGACAGAAACTCAGAGGAAAGGAATGTAGACGAAGGGGGACACATGTGCGAAAACCAGAAGGACATGTAGCAGTAACTCAGGGGAAGAATGTAGACGTAACCAGACAGGACAGTGACGCAAGAGGAACGACTTAGACAGTAACACGCGCACATGTGACGTACCTCAGAGGACAGGAATGTAGAGAGTAACCAGGGACAGGACATGTAGACGCAAGAGGACAGGAAATGTAGCTTAAGGCAGGACATGTAGACAGCAAGAGGAATAAAATGTAACAGAACCCAGAGGCGGACATGTAGACGAAGAGGACAGGACTTAGAAAAAAAGGGGCATGACTGTAGACAAACAAGAAGACAGTATGTGTAGACAGTAATCAGAGGACAAGGATATATAGTGTGTGTGTGTGTGTGTACGCGCGCGCACTCGCATGTGAGACGTGTGAAAGTCCGTGTACCTTGTTCTAGTTGTGGTGTGTGCGTGTGTCTGTGTCTGTGTCTGTGTGTGTTTACTGAGCTTAAAACGTGACAATTGGTTATAATGAATGTGCAATATGTAGGAAGAATAATGTGCAACATGCAGGATGAATGTACAATGGAATATGTCTAATGCTAACGTCCATATTCCGTATATTTCTGTTTAATAGTTAGGATGTAATAATTAATTGCAATGTTTTTAAAAGCGAATATGTGAAATGCTTTTATTTTAGAAAATCTGTTTATTACTCTTGTTTAATCAAGTTATCCGCGTGTGTGGGGTGGGTGTGTGTGTGTGTGGGGGGGGGGGGGGTGCGGGTGTGTGCTGATTATCTGGTTGTGGTTTTCCGCAATTCATTTTTATTCTTATCTTATCTATTATAATCAATGTGCAGTACAGTAGGCTATGTTTATAATTATATTCAAATAATGTTTCTTAATTCTTTCTGTTTTTACATTAAGAATACTAGTTATTACCTGCAGTATGTGGATATATGTATGAAACGATGTATGTGATATTTTTTACATTTGTATCTTCGTAATATTTGTAGGGGCTGTTGTTGGCTTTTACAGTTATGGTCCCTATGTTGTTTACTTGTCTATGTTGTGATAATGCACCTGACCAAATTTCTCCAATTGGAGATAATAATGTTATTCTTATCTTATCTTATCTTACAGACAGTGACTCAGAGGACAGGATATATAGACAGTGACTCAGAGAACAGGACATGTAGACAGCAAGAGGACATGTAGACAGTAACACATAGGACAGGACAAGTAGACAGCAAGAGGACAGGACATGTAGACAGTAACTCAGAGGATAGGACATGTAGACAGTAGGACAGGACATGTAGACAGTAAGGACCAGGACATGTAGACAGTACCACCAGAGGGACAGGCGACATGTAGACAGTAACACAGAGACAGGACATGTAGACAGTAAAGGACAGGACAGGTAGACAGTAACACAGAGGACAGGACATGTAGACAGTATAGTAACACAGAGGACAGGACAATGTAGACAGTAAACACAGAGGACAGGACATGTAGACAGTGTAGTAACACAGAGGACAGGACATGTAGACAGTATAGTAACACAGAGGACAGGACATGTAGACAGAGGACAGGACATGTAGACAGTAACACAGAGGACAGGACATGTAGACAGTAAGGACAGGACAGGTAGACAGTAACACAGAGGACAGGACATGTAGACAGTAACACAGAGGACAGGACATGTAGACAGTGTAGTAACACAGAGGACAGGACATGTAGACAGTATAGTAACACAGAGGACAGGACATGTAGACAGTAACACAGAGGACAGGACATGTAGACAGAGGACAGGACATGTAGACAGTAACACAGAGGACAGGACATGTAGACAGTAAGGACACGACATGTAGACAGTAACACAGAGGACACGACATGTAGACAGTAACTCAGACGACAGGACATGTAGACAGTAACACAGAGGACACGACATGTAGACAGTAACACAGAGGACAGGACATGTAGACAGTAACACAGAGGACACGACATGTAGACAGTAACACAGAGGACACGACATGTAGACAGTAACTCAGACGACAGGACATGTAGACAGTAACACAGAGGACACGACATGTAGACAGTAACACAGAGGACAGGACATGTAGACAGTAAGGACACGACATGTAGACAGTAACTCAGAGGACACGACATGTAGACAGTAACACAGAGGACACGACATGTAGACAGTAACACAGAGGACACGACATGTAGACAGTAACACAGAGGACAGGACATGTAGACAGAAACTCAGAGGACAGGATATATAGACAGTGACTCAGAGGACAGGACATGTAGACAGCAAGAGGACAGGACATGTAGACAGTAAGGACAGGACATGTAGACAGCAAGAGGACATGACATGTAGACAGTAACACAGAGGACAGTATGTGTAGACAGTAACTCAGAGGACAAGGATATATAGTGTGTGTGTGTACGCGCGCGCACTCTCATGTGAGACGTGTGAAAGTCCGTGCATGATAGGCTGTACCTTGTTCTAGTTGTGGTGTGTGTGTGCGTGTGTGTCTGTGTCTGTGTGTCTGTGTGTGTTTACTGAGCTTAAAACGTGACAATTGGTTATAATGAATGTACAATATGTAGGAAGAATAATGTGCAACATGCAGGATGAATGTACAATGGAATATGTCTAATGCTAACGTCCATATTCCGTATATTTCTGTTTAATAGTTAGGATGTAATAATTAATTGCAATGTTTTTAAAAGCGAATATGTGAAATGCTTTTATTTGAGAACATCTGTTTATTACTCTTGTTTAATCAATTTATCCGCGTGTGTGGGGTGGGTGTGTGTGGGGGGGGTGCGGGTGTGTGCTGATTATCTGGTTGTGGTTTTCTGCAATTCATTTTTATTCTTATCTTATCTATTATAATCAATGTGCAGTACAGTAGGCTATGTTTATAATTATGTTCAAATAATGTTTCTTAATTCTTTCTGTTTTTACATGAAGAATACTAGTTATTACCTGCAGTGTGTGGATATATGTATGACACAATGTATGTGATATTTTTTACATTTGTATCTTCGTAATATTTGTAGGGGCTGTTGTTGGCTTTTACAGTTATGGTCCCCATGTTGTTTACTTGTCTATGTTGTGATAATGCACCTGACCAAATTTCTCCAATTGGAGATAATAATGTTATTCTTATGTTATCTTATCTTATAGACAGTGACTCAGAGGACAGGATATATAGACAGTAACACAGAGGACAGGACATGTAGAGAGTAACTCAGAGGACAGGACATGTAGACAGTAACTCAGAGGACGGGACATGTAGACAGTAACTCAGAGGACAGGACATGTAGACAGTAACTCTGAGGACAGGACATATAGACAGCAAGAGGACATGTAGACAGTAACTCTGAGGACAGGACAAAGAGACAGCAAGAGGACAGAACATGTAGACCGTAACTCAGAGGACAGGACATGTAGACAATAACACAGAGGACAGGACATGTAGTCAGCAAGAGGACAGGACATGTAGACAGTAAGAGGGCAGGACATATAGACAGTAACACAGAGGACAGGACATGTAGACAGCAACACAGAGGACAGGACATGTAGACAGCAACACAGAGGACAGGACATATAGACAGTAAGGACAGGACATGTAGACAGTTACACAGAGGACAGGACATGTAGACAGTAACTCAGAGGACAGGACATGTAGACAGTAAGGACAGGACATGTAGACAGTATAGTAACACAGAGGACAGGACATGTAGACAGCAACACAGAGGACAGGACATGCAGACAGTAACACAGAGGACAGGACATGTAGACAGCAAGAGGACAGGACATGTAGACAGTAACACAGAGGACAGGACATGTAGACAGCAAGAGGACACGACATGTAGACAGTATAGTAACACACAGGACAGGACATGTAGACAGTAACACAGAGGACAGGACATGTAGACAGTAAGCACAGGAAATATAGACAGTAACACAGAGGACAGGACATGCAGACAGTAACTCAGAGGACAGGACATGTAGACAGTAACACAGAGGACAGGACATGTAGACAGTAAAGACAGGACATGTATACAGTAAGGACAGGACATGTAGACAGTAACACAGAGGACACGACATGCAGACACTAAGAGGACAGGACATGTAGACAGTAACTCAGAGGACAGGACATGTAGACAGTAACACAGAGGACAGGACATGTAGACAGTAAGGACAGGACATGCAGACAGTAACACAGAGGACAGGGCATGTAGACAGTAACACAGAGGACAGGGCATGTAGACAGTAGACATGTAGACAGTAAGGACAGGACATGTAGACAGTAAGGACAGGACATGAAGACAGTAACTCAGAGGACGGGACATGTAGACAGTAACACAGAGGAGAGGACATGTAGACAGTAACTCAGAGGACAGGACATGCAGACAGTAACTCACAGGACAGGACATGCAGACAGTAACACAGAGGACAGGACATATAGACAGTAAGGACAGGACGTGTAGACAGTATAGTAACACAGAGGACAGGACATGTAGACAGTAACACAGAGGACAGGACATGTAGACAGTAACACAGAGGACAGAACATGCAGACAGCAACACAGAGGATAGGACATGTAGACAGAAAGCTGAGAGGACATGTAGACAGCATGAGGACAGGACAGGAACACAGAGGACAGGACATGTAGACAGCAACACAGAGGACAGGACATGTAGACAGTAACACAGAGGAGAGGACATGTAGACAGCAAGAGGACAGGACATGTAGACAGCAAGAGGACATGTAGACAGTAACACATAGGACAGGACATGTAGACAGTAACAGAGAGGACAGGACATGTAGACAGTAACTCAGAGGGCAGGACATGTAGACAGTAACAGAGAGGACAGGACATGTAGACAGTAACACAGAGGGCAGGACATGTAGACAGCAAGAGGACAGGACATGTAGACAGCAGGAGGACAGGACATGTAGACAGTAACACAGAGGACAGGACATGTAGACAGTAAGGACAGGACATGTAGACAGTAACACAGAGAACAGGACATGCAGACAGTAAGACGACATGACATGTAGACAGTAACTCAGTGGACAGGACATGTAGACAGTAAGGACAGGACATGTAGACAGTAACACAGAGGACAGGACATGTAGACAGTAAGGACACGACATGTAGGCAGTAAGGACACGACATGTAGACAGTAACACAGAGGACAGGACATGCAGACAGTAAGAGGACAGGACATGTAGACAGTAACACAAAGGACAGGGCTTGTAGACAGTAACACAGAGGACAGGACATGAAAACAATAACTCAGAGGACAGGACATATAGACAGTAACTCAGAGGACACGACATGTAGACAGTAACACAGAGGACAGGACATGTAGACAGTATAGTAACACAGAGGACAGGACATATAGACAGTAACAGTAACACAGAGGACAAGACATGCAGACAGTAACACGGCGGACAGGACATGTAGACAGTAACACAGAGGACACGACATGTACACAGTAACTCAGAGGACAGGACATGTAGACAGCAAGAGGACAGGACATGCAGACAGTAACACAGAGGACAAGATATGTAGACAGTAACACAGAGGACAACACATGTAGACAGTAACACAGAGGACAGGACATGTAGACAGTAACTCAGAGGACAGGACATGTAGACAGCAAGAGGACAGGACATGCAGACAGTAACACAGAGGACAAGACATGTAGACAGTAACACAGAGGACAACACATGTAGACAGTAACACAGAGGACATGACATGTAGACAGCAAGAGGACATGTAGACAGTAACACATAGGACAGGACATGTAGACAGTAACAGAGAGGACAGGACATGTAGACAGTAACTCAGAGGGCAGGCCATGTAGACAGTAACAGAGAGGACAGGACATGTAGACAGTAACACAGAGGGCAGGACATGTAGACAGCAAGAGGACAGGACATGTAGACAGCAGGAGGACAGGACATGTAGACAGTAACACAGAGGACAGGACATGTAGACAGTAAGGACAGGACATGTAGACAGTAACACAGAGAACAGGACATGCAGACAGTAAGACGACATGACATGTAGACAGTAACTCAGTGGACAGGACATGTAGACAGTAAGGACAGGACATGTAGACAGTAACACAGAGGACAGGACATGTAGACAGTAAGGACACGACATGTAGGCAGTAAGGACACGACATGTAGACAGTAACACAGAGGACAGGACATGCAGACAGTAAGAGGACAGGACATGTAGACAGTAACACAAAGGACAGGGCATGTAGACAGTAACACAGAGGACAGGACATGAAAACAATAACTCAGAGGACAGGACATATAGACAGTAACTCAGAGGACACGACATGTAGACAGTAACACAGAGGACAGGACATGTAGACAGTATAGTAACACAGAGGACAGGACATATAGACAGTAACAGTAACACAGAGGACAAGACATGCAGACAGTAACACGGCGGACAAGACATGTAGACAGTAACACAGAGGACACGACATGTACACAGTAACTCAGAGGACAGGACATGTAGACAGCAAGAGGACAGGACATGCAGACAGTAACACAGAGGACAAGATATGTAGACAATAACACAGAGGACAACACATGTAAACAGTAACACAGAGGACAGGACATGTAGACAGTAACTCAGAGGACAGGACATGTAGACAGCAAGAGGACAGGACATGCAGACAGTAACACAGAGGACAAGACATGTAGACAGTAACACAGAGGACAACTCATGTAGACAGTAACACAGAGGACAGGACATGTAGACAGCAAGAGGACATGTAGACAGTAACACATAGGACAGGACATGTAGACAGTAACAGAGAGGACAGGACATGTAGACAGTAACTCAGAGGGCAGGACATGTAGACAGTAACAGAGAGGACAGGACATGTAGACAGTAACACAGAGGGCAGGACATGTAGACAGCAAGAGGACAGGACATGTAGACAGCAGGAGGACAGGACATGTAGACAGTAACACAGAGGACAGGACATGTAGACAGTAAGGACAGGACATGTAGACAGTAACACAGAGGACAGGACATGCAGACAGTAAGACGACATGACATGTAGACAGTAACTCAGTGGACAGGACATGTAGACAGTAAGGACAGGACATGTAGACAGTAAGGACAGGACATGTAGACAGTAACACAGAGGACAGGACATGTAGACAGTAAGGACACGACATGTAGGCAGTAAGGACACGACATGTAGACAGTAACACAGAGGACAGGACATGCAGACAGTAAGAGGACAGGACATGTAGACAGTAACACAAAGGACACGGCATGTAGACAGTAACACAGAGGACAGGACATGAAAACAATAACTCAGAGGACAGGACATATAGACAGTAACTCAGAGGACACGACATGTAGACAGTAACACAGAGGACAGGACATGTAGACAGTATAGTAACACAGAGGACAGGACATATAGACAGTAACAGTAACACAGAGGACAAGACATGCAGACAGTAACACGGCGGACAGGACATGTAGACAGTAACACAGAGGACACGACATGTACACAGTAACACAGAGGACAGGACATGTAGACAGCAAGAGGACAGGACATGCAGACAGTAACACAGAGGACAAGACATGTAGACAGTAACACGGAGGACAGGACATGTAGACAGTAACACAGAGGACAGGACATGTAGACAGCAAGAGGACACGACATGTAGACAGTAAGAGGGCAGGACATGTAGACAGCAACACAGAGGACAGGACATGTAGACAGCAACACAGAGGACAGGACATGTAGACAGTAAGGACAGGACATGTAGACAGTATAGTAACACAGAGGACAGGACATGTAGACAGTAACACAGAGGACAGGACATGTAGACAGTAAGCACAGGACATATAGACAGTAACACAGAGGACAGGACATGCAGACAGTAACTCAGAGGACAGGACATGTAGACAGTAACACAGAGGACAGGACATGTAGACAGTAAAGACAGGACATGTATACAGTAAGGACAGGACATGTAGACAGTAACACAGAGGACACGACATGCAGACAGTAAGAGGACAGGACATGTAGACAGTAACTCAGAGGACAGGACATGTAGACAGTAACACAGAGGACAGGACATGTAGACAGTAAGGACAGGACATGCAGACAGTAACACAGAGGACAGGGCATGTAGACAGTAACACAGAGGACAGGGCATGTAGACAGTAGACATGTAGACAGTAAGGACAGGACATGTAGACAGTAAGGACAGGACATGTAGACAGTAACTCAGAGGACACGACATGTAGACAGTAACACAGAGGACAGGACATGTAGACAGTATAGTAACACAGAGGACAGGACATGTAGACAGTAACACAGAGGACAGGACATGTAGACAGTAACTCAGAGGACAGGACATGCAGACAGTAACTCAGAGGACAGGACATGCAGACAGTAACACAGAGGACAGGACATGTAGACAGTAAGGACAGGACGTGTAGACAGTATAGTAACACAGAGGACAGGACATGTAGACAGTAACACAGAGGACAGGACATGTAGACAGTAAGGGCAGGACATGTAGACCGCAACACAGAGGACAGGACATGTAGACAGTAACACAGAGGACAGAACATGCAGAAAGCAACACAGAGGATAGGACATACAAAAACAACACAGAGGACAGGACATGCAGACAGTAACTCAGAGGACAGGACATGTAGACAGCAAGAGGACAGGACAGCAACACAGAGGACAGGACATGTAGACAGCAACACAGAGGACAGGACATGTAGACAGTAACTCAGAGGACAGGACATGAAGACAGTAACTCAGAGGACAGGACATGTAAACAGCAAGCTGAGAGGACATGTAGACAGTATGAGGACAGGACATGTAGACAGTAACACTGAGGACAAGACATGTAGACAGTAAGGACAGGACCTGTAGACAGTAACACAGAGGAGAGGAAATGTAGACAGTATGCACAGGACATGTAGACAGTAACACATAGGACAAGACAAGTAGACAGCAAGAGGACAGGACATGTAGACAGTAACAGAGAGGACAGGACCTGTAGACAGTAACACAGAGGACAGGAAATGTAGACAGTATGCACAGGACATGTAGACAGTAACACATAGGACAGGACAAGTAGACAGCAAGAGGACAGGACATGTAGACAGTAACAGAGAGGACAGGACATGTAGACAGTAACACAGAGGGCAGGACATGTAGACAGCAAGAGGACAGGACATGTAGACAGCAGGAGGACAGGACATGTAGACAGTAACACAGAGGACAGGACATGTAGACAGTAAGGACAGGACATGTAGACAGTAACACAGAGGACAGGACATGTAGACAGTAAGGACAGGACATGTAGACAGTAACACAGAGGACAGGACATGTAGACAGTAAGGACACGACACGTAGGCAGTAAGGACACGACATGTAGACAGTAACACAGAGGACAGGACATGCAGACAGTAAGAGGACAGGACATGTAGACAGTAATACAGAGGACAGGACATGTAGACAGTAATACAGAGGACAGGACAAGTAGACAGCAAGAGGACAGGACATGTAGACAGTAACACAGAGGACAGGACAAGTAGACAGTAAGAACAGGACATGTAGACAGCAACACAGAGGACAGGACATGTAGACAGTATAGTAACACAGAGGACAGGACATGTAGACAGTAACACAGAGGACAGGACATGTAGACAGTAAGAACAGGACATGTAGACAGCAACACAGAGGACAGGACATGCAAACAGCAACACAGAGGACAGGACATACAGACAGCAACACAGAGGACAGGACATGCAGACAGTAACACAGAGGACAGGACATGCAGACAGTAACACAGAGGACAGGACATGTAAACAGCAAGCTGAGAGGACATGTAGGCAGTAAGAGGACAGGACATGTAGACAGTAACACAGAGGACAAGACATGTAGACAGTAAGGACAGGACATGTAGACTAACTCAGAGGACACGACATGTAGACAGTAACACAGAGGACAGAACATGCAGAAAGCAACACAGAGGATAGGACATACAAAAACAACACAGAGGACAGGACATGCAGACAGTAACTCAGAGGACAGGACATGTAGACAGCAAGAGGACAGGACAGCAACACAGAGGACAGGACATGTAGACAGCAACACAGAGGACAGGACATGTAGACAGTAACTCAGAGGACAGGACATGAAGACAGTAACTCAGAGGACAGGACATGTAAACAGCAAGCTGAGAGGACATGTAGACAGTATGAGGACAGGACATGTAGACAGTAACACTGAGGACACGACATGTAGACAGTAAGGACAGGACCTGTAGACAGTAACACAGAGGAGAGGAAATGTAGACAGTATGCACAGGACATGTAGACAGTAACACATAGGACAGGACAAGTAGACAGCAAGAGGACAGGACATGTAGACAGTAACAGAGAGGACAGGACCTGTAGACAGTAACACAGAGGACAGGAAATGTAGACAGTATGCACAGGACATGTAGACAGTAACACATAGGACAGGACAAGTAGACAGCAAGAGGACAGGACATGTAGACAGTAACAGAGAGGACAGGACATGTAGACAGTAACACAGAGGGCAGGACATGTAGACAGCAAGAGGACAGGACATGTAGACAGCAGGAGGACAGGACATGTAGACAGTAACACAGAGGACAGGACATGTAGACAGTAAGGACAGGACATGTAGACAGTAACACAGAGGACAGGACATGTAGACAGTAAGAGGACAGGACATGTAGACAGTAATACAGAGGACAGGACATGTAGACAGTAAGGACAGGACATGTAGACAGTATAGTAACACAGAGGACAGGACATGTAGACAGTAACACAGAGGACAGGACATGTAGACAGTAAGAACAGGACATGTAGACAGCAACACAGAGGACAGGACATGCAAACAGCAACACAGAGGACAGGACATACAGACAGCAACACAGAGGACAGGACATGCAGACAGTAACACAGAGGACAGGACATGCAGACAGTAACACAGAGGACAGGACATGTAAACAGCAAGCTGAGAGGACATGTAGGCAGTAAGAGGACAGGACATGTAGACAGTAACACAGAGGACAAGACATGTAGACAGTAAGGACAGGACATGTAGACTAACTCAGAGGACACGACATGTAGACAGTAACACAGAGGACAGGAAATGTAGACAGTATGGACAGGACATGTAGACAGTAACACAGTGGACAGGACATGTAGACAGCAAGAGGAGAGGACATGTAGACAGCAAGAGGACATGTAGACAGTAACACATAGGACAGGACAAGTAGACAGCAAGAGGACAGGACATGTACACAGCAGCAGGACAGGACATGTAGACAGTAACACACAGGACAGGACATGTAGACAGCAAGAGGACAGGACATGTAGGTAGTAACACAGAGGACAGGACATGTAGAAAGTAACACAAAGGACAGGACATGCAGACAGTAACACAGAGGACAGGACATGTAGACAGCAAGAGGACAGGACATGTAGACAGTAATACAGAGGACAGGACATGTAGACAGCAAGAGGACAGTACATGTAGACAGTAACACAGAGGACACGACATGTATACAGTAAGGACAGGACATGTAGACAGTAACACAGAGGACACGACATGTAGACAGTAACACAGAGGACACGACATGTAGACAGTAAGGACAGGACATGTAGACAGTAACACAGAGGACAGGACATGTACACAGTAACACAGAGGACAGGGCATGTAGACAGTAACTCAGAGGACAGGACATGTAGACAGTAACTCAGAGAACAAGACATGTAGACAGTAAGGACAGGACATGTAGACAGTAAGGACAGGACATGTAGACAATAACTCAGAGGACACGACATGTAGACAGTAACACAGAGGACAGGACATGTAGACAGTATAGTAACACAGAGGACAGGACATGTAGACAGTAACACAGAGGCCAGGACAAGTAGACAGCAAGAGGACAGGACATGCAGACAGTAACACAGAGGACAGGGCATGTAGACAGTAACTCAGAGGACAGGACATGTAGACAGCAAGATGACACGACATGTAGACAGTAACACAGAGGACAAGACATGTAGACAGTAACACAGAGGACAGGACATGTAGACAGCAAGAGGACACGACATGTAGACAGTAACAGGGCAGGACATGTAGACAGTAAGAGGGCAGGACATGTAGACAGCAACACAGAGGACAGGACATGTAGACAGCAACACAGAGGACAGGACATGTTGACAGTAAGGACAGGACGTGTAGACAGTATAGTAACACAGAGGACAGGACATGTAGACAGCAAAAGGACAAGACAGCAACACAGAGGACAGGACATGTAGACAGCAACACAGAGGACAGGACATGTAGACAGTAACTCAGAGGACAGGACATGCAGACAGTAACCCAGAGGACAGGACATGTAAACAGCAAGCGGTGAGGACATGCAGACAGTAAGACGACATGACATGTAGACAGTAACACAGAGGGCAGGACATGTAGACAGTAAGGACAGGACCTGTAGACAGTAACTCAGAGGACACGACATGTAGACAGTAACACAGAGGACAGGAAATGTAGACAGTATGCACAGGACATGTAGACAGTAACACATAGGACAGGACATGCAGACAGTAAGACGACATGACATGTAGACAGTAACACAGAGGGCAGGACATGTAGACAGTAAGGACAGGACATGTAGACAGTAACACAGAGGACAGGACATGCAGACAGTAAGAGGACAGGACATGTAGACAGTAACACAAAGGACACGGCATGTAGACAGTAACACAGAGGACAGGACATGAAAACAATAACTCGGAGGACAGGACATATGGACAGTAACTCAGAGGACACGACATGTAGACAGTAACACAGAGGACAGGACATGTAGACAGTATAGTAACACAGAGGACAGGACATATAGACAGTAACAGTAACACAGAGGACAAGACATGCAGACAGTAACACGGCGGACAGGACATGTAGACAGTAACACAGAGGACAGGAAATGTAGACAGTATGCACAGGACATGTAGACAGTAACACGGCGGACAGGACATGTAGACAGTAACACAGAGGACACGACATGTACACAGTAACTCAGAGGACAGGACATGTAGACAGCAAGAGGACAGGACATGCAGACAGTAACACAGAGGACAAGACATGTAGACAGTAACACAGAGGACAACACATGTAGACAGTAACACAGAGGACAGGACATGTAGACAGTAACTCAGAGGACAGGACATGTAGACAGCAAGAGGACAGGACATGCAGACAGTAACACAGAGGACAAGACATGTAGACAGCAACACAGAAGACAGGACATGTAGACAGTAAGGACAGGACATGTAGACAGTATAGTAACACAGAGGACAGGACATGTAGACAGTAACACAGAGGACAGGACATGTAAACAGTAAGCACAGGACATATAGACAGTAACACAGAGGACAGTACATGTAGACAGTAAAGACAGGACATGTATACAGTAAGGACAGGACATGTAGACAGTAACACAGAGGACACGACATGCAGACAGTAAGAGGACAGGACATGTAGACAGTAAGGACAGGACATGTAGACAGTAACACAGAGGACAGGACATGTAGACAGTAAGGACAGGACATGTAGACAGTAACTCAGAGGACACGACATGTAGTCAGTACCACAGAGGACAGGACATGTAGACAGTATAGTAACACAGAGGACAGGACATGTAGACAGTAACACAGAGGACAAGACATGTAGACAGTAAGGACAGAACCTGTAGACAGTAACACAGAGGAGAGGACATGTAGACAGCAAGAGGACAGGACATGTAGACAGCAAGAGGACATGTAGACAGTAACACATAGAACAGGACATGTAGACAGTAACAGAGAGGACAGGACATGTAGACAGTAACTCAGAGGGCAGGACATGTAGACAGTAACAGAGAGGACAGGACATGTAGACAGTAACACAGAGGGCAGGACATGTAGACAGCAAGAGGACAGGACATGTAGACAGCAGGAGGACAGGACATGTAGACAGTAACACAGAGGACAGGACATGTAGACAGTAAGGACAGGACATGTAGACAGTAACACAGAGAACAGGACATGCAGACAGTAAGACGACATGACATGTAGACAGTAACTCAGTGGACAGGACATGTAGACAGTAAGGACAGGACATGTAGGCAGTAAGGACACGACATGTAGACAGTAACACAGAGGACAGGACATGCAGACAGTAAGAGGACAGGACATGTAGACAGTAACACAAAGGACAGGGCATGTAGACAGTAACACAGAGGACAGGACATGAAAACAATAACTCAGAGGACAGGACATATAGACAGTAACTCAGAGGACACGACATGTAGACAGTAACACAGAGGACAGGACATATAGACAGTAACAGTAACACAGAGGACAAGACATGCAGACAGTAACACGGCGGACAGGACATGTAGACAGTAACACAGAGGACACGACATGTACACAGTAACTCAGAGGACAGGACATGTAGACAGCAAGAGGACAGGACATGCAGACAGTAACACAGAGGACAAGATATGTAGACAGTAACACAGAGGACAACACATGTAGACAGTAACACAGAGGACAGGACATGTAGACAGTAACTCAGAGGACAGGACATATAGACAGTAAAACAGAGGACGGTACATGCAGACAGTAACTCAGAGGACAGGACATGTAGACAGTAACACAGAGGACAGGACATGTAGACAGTCAAGACAGGACATGTATACAGTAAGGACAGGACATGTAGACAGTAACACAGAGGACACGACATGCAGACAGTAAGAGGACAGGACATGTAGACAGTAACTCAGAGGACAGGACATGTAGACAGTAAGGACAGGACATGCAGACAGTAACACAGAGGACAGGGCATGTAGACAGTAGACATGTAGACAGTAAGGACAGGACATGTAGACAGTAAGGACAGGACATGTAGACAGTAACTCAGAGGACACGACATGTAGACAGTAACACAGAGGACAGGACATGTAGACAGTATAGTAACACAGAGGACAGGACATGTAGACAGTAACACAGAGGACAGGACATGTAGACAGTAACTCAGAGGACAGGACATGCAGACAGTAACTCAGAGGACAGGACATGCAGACAGTAAGGACAGGACGTGTAGACAGTATAGTAACACAGAGGACAGGACATGTAGACAGTAACACAGAGGACAGGACATGTAGACAGTAAGGGCAGGACATGTAGACCGCAACACAGAGGACAGGACATGTAGACAGTAACACAGAGGACAGAACATGCAGAAAGCAACACAGAGGATAGGACATACAGACAGCAACACAGAGGACAGGACATGCAGACAGTAACTCAGAGGACAGGACATGTAGACAGCAAGAGGACAGGACAGCAACACAGAGGACAGGACATGTAGACAGCAACACAGAGGACAGGACATGTAGACAGTAACTCAGAGGACAGGACATGCAGACAGTAACCCAGAGGACAGGACATGTAAACAGCAAGCTGAGAGGACATGTAGACAGTATGAGGACAGGACATGTAGACAGTAACACAGAGGACAAGACATGTAGACAGTAAGGACAGGACCTGTAGACAGTAACACAGAGGACAGGAAATGTAGACAGTATGCACAGGACATGTAGACAGTAACACATAGGACAGGACAAGTAGACAGCAAGAGGACAGGACATGTAGACAGTAAATCAGAGGACAGGACATGTAGACAGTAGACATGTAGACAGTAAGGACAGGACATGTAGACAGTAAGGACAGGACATGTAGACAGTAACTCAGAGGACACGACATGTAGACAGTAACACAGAGGACAGGACATGTAGACAGTATAGTAACACAGAGGACAGGACATGTAGACAGTAACTCAGAGGACAGGACATGTAGACAGTAACTCAGAGGACAGGACATGCAGACAGTAACTCAGAGGACAGGACATGCAGACAGTAACACAGAGGACAGGACATGTAGACAGTAAGGACAGGACGTGTAGACAGTATAGTAACACAGAGGACAGGACATGTAGACAGTAACACAGAGGACAGGACATGTAGACAGTAAGGGCAGGACATGTAGACCGCAACACAGAGGACAGGACATGTAGACAGTAACACAGAGGACAGAACATGCAGAAAGCAACACAGAGGATAGGACATACAGACAGCAACACAGAGGACAGGACATGCAGACAGTAACTCGGAGGACAGGACATGTAGACAGCAAGAGGACTGGACAGCAACACAGAGGACAGGACATGTAGACAGCAACACAGAGGACAGGACATGTAGACAGTAACTCAGAGGACAGGACATGCAGACAGTAACCCAGAGGACAGGACATGTAAACAGCAAGCTGAGAGGACATGTAGACAGTATGAGGACAGGACATGTAGACAGTAACACAGAGGACAAGACATGCAAACAGCAACACAAGAGGACAGGACATACAGACAGCAACACAGAGGACAGGACATGCAGACAGTAACACAGAGGACAGGACATGCAGACAGTAACACAGAGGACAGGACATGTAAACAGCAAGCTGAGAGGACATGTAGGCAGTAAGAGGACAGGACATGTAGACAGTAACACAGAGGACAAGACATGTAGACAGTAAGGACAGGACATGTAGACTAACTCAGAGGACACGACATGTAGACAGTAACACAGAGGACAGAACATGCAGAAAGCAACACAGAGGATAGGACATACAAAAACAACACAGAGGACAGGACATGCAGACAGTAACTCAGAGGACAGGACATGTAGACAGCAAAAGGACAGGACAGCAACACAGAGGACAGGACATGTAGACAGCAACACAGAGGACAGGACATGTAGACAGTAACTCAGAGGACAGGACATGAAGACAGTAACTCAGAGGACAGGACATGTAAACAGCAAGCTGAGAGGACATGTAGACAGTATGAGGACAGGACATGTAGACAGTAACACTGAGGACAAGACATGTAGACAGTAAGGACAGGACCTGTAGACAGTAACACAGAGGAGAGGAAATGTAGACAGTATGCACAGGACATGTAGACAGTAACACATAGGACAGGACAAGTAGACAGCAAGAGGACAGGACATGTAGACAGTAACAGAGAGGACAGGACCTGTAGACAGTAACACAGAGGACAGGAAATGTAGACAGTATGCACAGGACATGTAGACAGTAACACATAGGACAGGACAAGTATACAGCAAGAGGACAGGACATGTAGACAGTAACAGAGAGGACAGGACATGTAGACAGTAACACAGAGGGCAGGACATGTAGACAGCAAGAGGACAGGACATGTAGACAGCAGGAGGACAGGACATGTAGACAGTAACACAGAGGACAGGACATGTAGACAGTAAGGACAGGACATGTAGACAGTAACACAGAGGACAGGACATGTAGACAGTAAGGACAGGACATGTAGACAGTAACACAGAGGACAGGACATGTAGACAGTAAGGACACGACACGTAGGCAGTAAGGACACGACATGTAGACAGTAACACAGAGGACAGGACATGCAGACAGTAAGAGGACAGGACATGTAGACAGTAATACAGAGGACAGGACATGTAGACAGTAATACAGAGGACAGGACAAGTAGACAGCAAGAGGACAGGACATGTAGACAGTAACACAGAGGACAGGACAAGTAGACAGTAAGAACAGGACATGTAGACAGCAACACAGAGGACAGGACATGTAGACAGTAAGGACAGGACATGTAGACAGTATAGTAACACAGAGGACAGGACATGTAGACAGTAACACAGAGGACAGGACATGTAGACAGTAAGAACAGGACATGTAGACAGCAACACAGAGGACAGGACATGCAAACAGCAACACAGAGGACATGACATACAGACAGCAACACAGAGGACAGGACATGCAGACAGTAACACAGAGGACAGGACATGTAAACAGCAAGCTGAGAGGACATGTAGGCAGTAAGAGGACAGGACATGTAGACAGTAACACAGAGGACAAGACATGTAGACAGTAAGGACAGGACATGTAGACTACCTCAGAGGACACGACATGTAGACAGTAACACAGAGGACAGGAAATGTAGACAGTATGGACAGGACATGTAGACAGTAACACAGTGGACAGGACATGTAGACAGCAAGAGGAGAGGACATGTAGACAGCAAGAGGACATGTAGACAGTAACACATAGGACAGGACAAGTAGACAGCAAGAGGACAGGACATGTACACAGCAGCAGGACAGGACATGTAGACAGTAACACACAGGACAGGACATGTAGACAGCAAGAGGACAGGACATGTAGGTAGTAACACAGAGGACAGGACATGTAGAAAGTAACACAAAGGACAGGACATGCAGACAGTAACACAGAGGACAGGACATGTAGACAGCAAGAGGACAGGACATGTAGACAGTAATACAGAGGACAGGACATGTAGACAGCAAGAGGACAGTACATGTAGACAGTAACACAGAGGACAGGACATGTAGACAGCAACACAGAGGACAGGACATGTAGACAGTAACACAGAGGACAGGACATGTAGACAGTAAAGACAGGACATGTATACAGTAAGGACAGGACATGTAGACAGTAACACAGAGGACACGACATGTAGACAGTAACACAGAGGACACGACATGTAGACAGTAAGGACAGGACATGTAGACAGTAACACAGAGGACAGGACATGTACACAGTAACACAGAGGACAGGGCATGTAGACAGTAACTCAGAGGACAGGACATGTAGACAGTAACTCAGAGAACAAGACATGTAGACAGTAAGGACAGGACATGTAGACAGTAAGGACAGGACATGTAGACAATAACTCAGAGGACACGACATGTAGACAGTAACACAGAGGACAGGACATGTAGACAGTATAGTAACACAGAGGACAGGACATGTAGACAGTAACACAGAGGCCAGGACAAGTAGACAGCAAGAGGACAGGACATGCAGACAGTAACACAGAGGACAGGGCATGTAGACAGTAACTCAGAGGACAGGACATGTAGACAGCAAGATGACACGACATGTAGACAGTAACACAGAGGACAAGACATGTAGACAGTAACACAGAGGACAGGACATGTAGACAGCAAGAGGACACGACATGTAGACAGTAACAGGGCAGGACATGTAGACAGTAAGAGGGCAGGACATGTAGACAGCAACACAGAGGACAGGACATGTAGACAGCAACACAGAGGACAGGACATGTTGACAGTAAGGACAGGACGTGTAGACAGTATAGTAACACAGAGGACAGGACATGTAGACAGCAAAAGGACAAGACAGCAACACAGAGGACAGGACATGTAGACAGCAACACAGAGGACAGGACATGCAGACAGTAACCCAGAGGACAGGACATGTAAACAGCAAGCTGTGAGGACATGTAGACAGTATGAGGACAGGACATGTAGACAGTAACACAGAGGACAGGGCATGTAGACAGTAACACAGAGGACAGGGCATGTAGACAGTAGACATGTAGACAGTAAGGACAGGACATGTAGACAGTAAGGACAGGACATGTAGACAGTAACTCAGAGGACACGACATGTAGACAGTAACACAGAGGACAGGACATGTAGACAGTATAGTAACACAGAGGACAGGACATGTAGACAGTAACTCAGAGGACAGGACATGTAGACAGTAACTCAGAGGACAGGACATGTAGACAGTAACTCAGAGGACAGGACATGCAGACAGTAAGGACAGGACGTGTAGACAGTATAGTAACACAGAGGACAGGACATGTAGACAGTAACACAGAGGACAGGACATGTAGACAGTAAGGGCAGGACATGTAGACCGCAACACAGAGGACAGGACATGTAGACAGTAACACAGAGGACAGAACATGCAGAAAGCAACACAGAGGATAGGACATACAGACAGCAACACAGAGGACAGGACATGCAGACAGTAACTCAGAGGACAGGACATGTAGACAGCAAGAGGACAGGACAGCAACACAGAGGACAGGACATGTAGACAGCAACACAGAGGACAGGACATGTAGACAGTAACTCAGAGGACAGGACATGCAGACAGTAACCCAGAGGACAGGACATGTAAACAGCAAGCTGAGAGGACATGTAGACAGTATGAGGACAGGACATGTAGACAGTAACACAGAGGACAAGACATGTAGACAGTAAGGACAGGACCTGTAGACAGTAACACAGAGGACAGGAAATGTAGACAGTATGCACAGGACATGTAGACAGTAACACATAGGACAGGACAAGTAGACAGCAAGAGGACAGGACATGTAGACAGTAAATCAGAGGACAGGACATGTAGACAGTAGACATGTAGACAGTAAGGACAGGACATGTAGACAGTAAGGACAGGACATGTAGACAGTAACTCAGAGGACACGACATGTAGACAGTAACACAGAGGACAGGACATGTAGACAGTATAGTAACACAGAGGACAGGACATGTAGACAGTAACTCAGAGGACAGGACATGTAGACAGTAACTCAGAGGACAGGACATGCAGACAGTAACTCAGAGGACAGGACATGCAGACAGTAACACAGAGGACAGGACATGTAGACAGTAAGGACAGGACGTGTAGACAGTATAGTAACACAGAGGACAGGACATGTAGACAGTAACACAGAGGACAGGACATGTAGACAGTAAGGGCAGGACATGTAGACCGCAACACAGAGGACAGGACATGTAGACAGTAACACAGAGGACAGAACATGCAGAAAGCAACACAGAGGATAGGACATACAGACAGCAACACAGAGGACAGGACATGCAGACAGTAACTCAGAGGACAGGACATGTAGACAGCAAGAGGACTGGACAGCAACACAGAGGACAGGACATGTAGACAGCAACACAGAGGACAGGACATGTAGACAGTAACTCAGAGGACAGGACATGCAGACAGTAACCCAGAGGACAGGACATGTAAACAGCAAGCTGAGAGGACATGTAGACAGTATGAGGACAGGACATGTAGACAGTAACACAGAGGACAAGACATGCAAACAGCAACACAAGAGGACAGGACATACAGACAGCAACACAGAGGACAGGACATGCAGACAGTAACACAGAGGACAGGACATGCAGACAGTAACACAGAGGACAGGACATGTAAACAGCAAGCTGAGAGGACATGTAGGCAGTAAGAGGACAGGACATGTAGACAGTAACACAGAGGACAAGACATGTAGACAGTAAGGACAGGACATGTAGACTAACTCAGAGGACACGACATGTAGACAGTAACACAGAGGACAGAACATGCAGAAAGCAACACAGAGGATAGGACATACAAAAACAACACAGAGGACAGGACATGCAGACAGTAACTCAGAGGACAGGACATGTAGACAGCAAGAGGACAGGACAGCAACACAGAGGACAGGACATGTAGACAGCAACACAGAGGACAGGACATGTAGACAGTAACTCAGAGGACAGGACATGAAGACAGTAACTCAGAGGACAGGACATGTAAACAGCAAGCTGAGAGGACATGTAGACAGTATGAGGACAGGACATGTAGACAGTAACACTGAGGACAAGACATGTAGACAGTAAGGACAGGACCTGTAGACAGTAACACAGAGGAGAGGAAATGTAGACAGTATGCACAGGACATGTAGACAGTAACACATAGGACAGGACAAGTAGACAGCAAGAGGACAGGACATGTAGACAGTAACAGAGAGGACAGGACCTGTAGACAGTAACACAGAGGACAGGAAATGTAGACAGTATGCACAGGACATGTAGACAGTAACACATAGGACAGGACAAGTATACAGCAAGAGGACAGGACATGTAGACAGTAACAGAGAGGACAGGACATGTAGACAGTAACACAGAGGGCAGGACATGTAGACAGCAAGAGGACAGGACATGTAGACAGCAGGAGGACAGGACATGTAGACAGTAACACAGAGGACAGGACATGTAGACAGTAAGGACAGGACATGTAGACAGTAACACAGAGGACAGGACATGTAGACAGTAAGGACAGGACATGTAGACAGTAACACAGAGGACAGGACATGTAGACAGTAAGGACACGACACGTAGGCAGTAAGGACACGACATGTAGACAGTAACACAGAGGACAGGACATGCAGACAGTAAGAGGACAGGACATGTAGACAGTAATACAGAGGACAGGACATGTAGACAGTAATACAGAGGACAGGACAAGTAGACAGCAAGAGGACAGGACATGTAGACAGTAACACATAGGACAGGACAAGTAGACAGCAAGAGGACAGGACATGTAGACAGTAAATCAGAGGACAGGACATGTAGACAGTAGACATGTAGACAGTAAGGACAGGACATGTAGACAGTAAGGACAGGACATGTAGACAGTAACTCAGAGGACACGACATGTAGACAGTAACACAGAGGACTGGACATGTAGACAGTATAGTAACACAGAGGACAGGACATGTAGACAGTAACTCAGAGGACAGGACATGTAGACAGTAACTCAGAGGACAGGACATGCAGACAGTAACTCAGAGGACAGGACATGCAGACAGTAACACAGAGGACAGGACATGTAGACAGTAAGGACAGGACGTGTAGACAGTATAGTAACACAGAGGACAGGACATGTAGACAGTAACACAGAGGACAGGACATGTAGACAGTAAGGGCAGGACATGTAGACCGCAACACAGAGGACAGGACATGTAGACAGTAACACAGAGGACAGAACATGCAGAAAGCAACACAGAGGATAGGACATACAGACAGCAACACAGAGGACAGGACATGCAGACAGTAACTCAGAGGACAGGACATGTAGACAGCAAGAGGACTGGACAGCAACACAGAGGACAGGACATGTAGACAGCAACACAGAGGACAGGACATGTAGACAGTAACTCAGAGGACAGGACATGCAGACAGTAACCCAGAGGACAGGACATGTAAACAGCAAGCTGAGAGGACATGTAGACAGTATGAGGACAGGACATGTAGACAGTAACACAGAGGACAAGACATGCAAACAGCAACACAAGAGGACAGGACATACAGACAGCAACACAGAGGACAGGACATGCAGACAGTAACACAGAGGACAGGACATGCAGACAGTAACACAGAGGACAGGACATGTAAACAGCAAGCTGAGAGGACATGTAGGCAGTAAGAGGACAGGACATGTAGACAGTAACACAGAGGACAAGACATGTAGACAGTAAGGACAGGACATGTAGACTAACTCAGAGGACACGACATGTAGACAGTAACACAGAGGACAGAACATGCAGAAAGCAACACAGAGGATAGGACATACAAAAACAACACAGAGGACAGGACATGCAGACAGTAACTCAGAGGACAGGACATGTAGACAGCAAGAGGACAGGACAGCAACACAGAGGACAGGACATGTAGACAGCAACACAGAGGACAGGACATGTAGACAGTAACTCAGAGGACAGGACATGAAGACAGTAACTCAGAGGACAGGACATGTAAACAGCAAGCTGAGAGGACATGTAGACAGTATGAGGACAGGACATGTAGACAGTAACACTGAGGACAAGACATGTAGACAGTAAGGACAGGACCTGTAGACAGTAACACAGAGGAGAGGAAATGTAGACAGTATGCACAGGACATGTAGACAGTAACACATAGGACAGGACAAGTAGACAGCAAGAGGACAGGACATGTAGACAGTAACAGAGAGGACAGGACCTGTAGACAGTAACACAGAGGACAGGAAATGTAGACAGTATGCACAGGACATGTAGACAGTAACACATAGGACAGGACAAGTATACAGCAAGAGGACAGGACATGTAGACAGTAACAGAGAGGACAGGACATGTAGACAGTAACACAGAGGGCAGGACATGTAGACAGCAAGAGGACAGGACATGTAGACAGCAGGAGGACAGGACATGTAGACAGTAACACAGAGGACAGGACATGTAGACAGTAAGGACAGGACATGTAGACAGTAACACAGAGGACAGGACATGTAGACAGTAAGGACAGGACATGTAGACAGTAACACAGAGGACAGGACATGTAGACAGTAAGGACACGACACGTAGGCAGTAAGGACACGACATGTAGACAGTAACACAGAGGACAGGACATGCAGACAGTAAGAGGACAGGACATGTAGACAGTAATACAGAGGACAGGACATGTAGACAGTAATACAGAGGACAGGACAAGTAGACAGCAAGAGGACAGGACATGTAGACAGTAACACAGAGGACAGGACAAGTAGACAGTAAGAACAGGACATGTAGACAGCAACACAGAGGACAGGACATGTAGACAGTAAGGACAGGACATGTAGACAGTATAGTAACACAGAGGACAGGACATGTAGACAGTAACACAGAGGACAGGACATGTAGACAGTAAGAACAGGACATGTAGACAGCAACACAGAGGACAGGACATGCAAACAGCAACACAGAGGACATGACATACAGACAGCAACACAGAGGACAGGACATGCAGACAGTAACACAGAGGACAGGACATGTAAACAGCAAGCTGAGAGGACATGTAGGCAGTAAGAGGACAGGACATGTAGACAGTAACACAGAGGACAAGACATGTAGACAGTAAGGACAGGACATGTAGACTACCTCAGAGGACACGACATGTAGACAGTAACACAGAGGACAGGAAATGTAGACAGTATGGACAGGACATGTAGACAGTAACACAGTGGACAGGACATGTAGACAGCAAGAGGAGAGGACATGTAGACAGCAAGAGGACATGTAGACAGTAACACATAGGACAGGACAAGTAGACAGCAAGAGGACAGGACATGTACACAGCAGCAGGACAGGACATGTAGACAGTAACACACAGGACAGGACATGTAGACAGCAAGAGGACAGGACATGTAGGTAGTAACACAGAGGACAGGACATGTAGAAAGTAACACAAAGGACAGGACATGCAGACAGTAACACAGAGGACAGGACATGTAGACAGCAAGAGGACAGGACATGTAGACAGTAATACAGAGGACAGGACATGTAGACAGCAAGAGGACAGTACATGTAGACAGTAACACAGAGGACAGGACATGTAGACAGCAACACAGAGGACAGGACATGTAGACAGTAACACAGAGGACAGGACATGTAGACAGTAAAGACAGGACATGTATACAGTAAGGACAGGACATGTAGACAGTAACACAGAGGACACGACATGTAGACAGTAACACAGAGGACACGACATGTAGACAGTAAGGACAGGACATGTAGACAGTAACACAGAGGACAGGACATGTACACAGTAACACAGAGGACAGGGCATGTAGACAGTAACTCAGAGGACAGGACATGTAGACAGTAACTCAGAGAACAAGACATGTAGACAGTAAGGACAGGACATGTAGACAGTAAGGACAGGACATGTAGACAATAACTCAGAGGACACGACATGTAGACAGTAACACAGAGGACAGGACATGTAGACAGTATAGTAACACAGAGGACAGGACATGTAGACAGTAACACAGAGGCCAGGACAAGTAGACAGCAAGAGGACAGGACATGCAGACAGTAACACAGAGGACAGGGCATGTAGACAGTAACTCAGAGGACAGGACATGTAGACAGCAAGATGACACGACATGTAGACAGTAACACAGAGGACAAGACATGTAGACAGTAACACAGAGGACAGGACATGTAGACAGCAAGAGGACACGACATGTAGACAGTAACAGGGCAGGACATGTAGACAGTAAGAGGGCAGGACATGTAGACAGCAACACAGAGGACAGGACATGTAGACAGCAACACAGAGGACAGGACATGTTGACAGTAAGGACAGGACGTGTAGACAGTATAGTAACACAGAGGACAGGACATGTAGACAGCAAAAGGACAAGACAGCAACACAGAGGACAGGACATGTAGACAGTAACTCAGAGGACAGGACATGCAGACAGTAACCCAGAGGACAGGACATGTAAACAGCAAGCTGTGAGGACATGTAGACAGTATGAGGACAGGACATGTAGACAGTAACACAGAGGACAAGACATGTAGACAGTAAGGACAGGACCTGTAGACAGTAACTCAGAGGACACGACATGTAGACAGTAACACAGAGGACAGGAAATGTAGACAGTATGCACAGGACATGTAGACAGTAACACATAGGACAGGACATGCAGACAGTAAGACGACATGACATGTAGACAGTAACACAGAGGGCAGGACATGTAGACAGTAAGGACAGGACATGTAGACAGTAACACAGAGGACAGGACATGCAGACAGTAAGAGGACAGGACATGTAGACAGTAACACAAAGGACACGGCATGTAGACAGTAACACAGAGGACAGGACATGAAAACAATAACTCGGAGGACAGGACATATGGACAGTAACTCAGAGGACACGACATGTAGACAGTAACACAGAGGACAGGACATGTAGACAGTATAGTAACACAGAGGACAGGACATATAGACAGTAACAGTAACACAGAGGACAAGACATGCAGACAGTAACACGGCGGACAGGACATGTAGACAGTAACACAGAGGACAGGAAATGTAGACAGTATGCACAGGACATGTAGACAGTAACACGGCGGACAGGACATGTAGACAGTAACACAGAGGACACGACATGTACACAGTAACTCAGAGGACAGGACATGTAGACAGCAAGAGGACAGGACATGCAGACAGTAACACAGAGGACAAGACATGTAGACAGTAACACAGAGGACAACACATGTAGACAGTAACACAGAGGACAGGACATGTAGACAGTAACTCAGAGGACAGGACATGTAGACAGCAAGAGGACAGGACATGCAGACAGTAACACAGAGGACAAGACATGTAGACAGCAACACAGAAGACAGGACATGTAGACAGTAAGGACAGGACATGTAGACAGTATAGTAACACAGAGGACAGGACATGTAGACAGTAACACAGAGGACAGGACATGTAAACAGTAAGCACAGGACATATAGACAGTAACACAGAGGACAGTACATGTAGACAGTAAAGACAGGACATGTATACAGTAAGGACAGGACATGTAGACAGTAACACAGAGGACACGACATGCAGACAGTAAGAGGACAGGACATGTAGACAGTAACTCAGAGGACAGGACATGTAGACAGTAACAAAGAGGACAGGACATGTAGACAGTAAGGACAGGACATGTAGACAGTAACTCAGAGGACACGACATGTAGACAGTACCACAGAGGACAGGACATGTAGACAGTATAGTAACACAGAGGACAGGACATGTAGACAGTAACACAGAGGACAAGACATGTAGACAGTAAGGACAGAACCTGTAGACAGTAACACAGAGGAGAGGACATGTAGACAGCAAGAGGACAGGACATGTAGACAGCAAGAGGACATGTAGACAGTAACACATAGAACAGGACATGTAGACAGTAACAGAGAGGACAGGACATGTAGACAGTAACTCAGAGGGCAGGACATGTAGACAGTAACAGACAGGACATGTAGACAGTAACACAGAGGGCAGGACATGTAGACAGCAAGAGGACAGGACATGTAGACAGCAGGAGGACAGGACATGTAGACAGTAAAACAGAGGACAGGACATGTAGACAGTAAGGACAGGACATGTAGACAGTAACACAGAACAGGACATGCAGACAGTAAGACGACATGACATGTAGACAGTAACTCAGTGGACAGGACATGTAGACAGTAAGGACAGGACATGTAGGCAGTAAGGACACGACATGTAGACAGTAACACAGAGGACAGGACATGCAGACAGTAAGAGGACAGGACATGTAGACAGTAACACAAAGGACAGGGCATGTAGACAGTAACACAGAGGACAGGACATGAAAACAATAACTCAGAGGACAGGACATATAGACAGTAACTCAGAGGACACGACATGTAGACAGTAACACAGAGGACAGGACATATAGACAGTAACAGTAACACAGAGGACAAGACATGCAGACAGTAACACGGCGGACAGGACATGTAGACAGTAACACAGAGGACACGACATGTACACAGTAACTCAGAGGACAGGACATGTAGACAGCAAGAGGACAGGACATGCAGACAGTAACACAGAGGACAAGATATGTAGACAGTAACACAGAGGACAACACATGTAGACAGTAACACAGAGGACAGGACATGTAGACAGTAACTCAGAGGACAGGACATATAGACAGTAAAACAGAGGACGGTACATGCAGACAGTAACTCAGAGGACAGGACATGTAGACAGTAACACAGAGGACAGGACATGTAGACAGTCAAGACAGGACATGTATACAGTAAGGACAGGACATGTAGACAGTAACACAGAGGACACGACATGCAGACAGTAAGAGGACAGGACATGTAGACAGTATAGTAACACAGAGGACAGGACATGTAGACAGTAACTCAGAGGACAGGACATGTAGACAGTAACTCAGAGGACAGGACATGTAGACAGTAAGGACAGGACGTGTAGACAGTATAGTAACACAGAGGACAGGACATGTAGACAGTAACACAGAGGACAGGACATGTAGACAGTAAGGGCGGGACATGTAGACCACAACACAGAGGACAGGACATGTAGACAGTAACACAGAGGACAGGACATGCAGACAGCAACACAGAGGACAGGACATACAGACAGCAACACAGAGGACAGGACATGCAGACAGTAACTCAGAGGACAGGACATGTAGACAGCAAGAGGACAGGACAGCAACACAGAGGACAGGACATGTAGACAGTAACTCAGAGGACAGGACATGCAGACAGTAACCCAGAGGACAGGACATGTAAACAGCAAGCTGAGAGGACATGTAGACAGTAAGAGGACAGGACATGTAGACAGTAACACAGAGGACAAGACATGTAGACAGTAAGGACAGGACCTGTAGACAGTAACACAGAGGACAGGAAATGTAGACAGTATGCACAGGACATGTAGACAGTAACACATAGGACAGGACAAGTAGACAGCAAGAGGACAGGACATGTAGACAGTAAATCAGAGGACAGGACATGTAGACAGTAACAGAGAGGACAGGACATGTAGACAGTAACACAGAGGGCAGGACATGTAGACAGCAAGAGGACAGTACATGGACAGGACATGTAGACAGTAACAGAAAGGACAGGACATGTAGACAGTAACACAGAGGGCAGGACATGTAGACAGCAAGAGGACAGGACATGTAGACAGCAGGAGGACAGGACATGTAGACAGTAACACAGAGGACAGGACATGTAGACAGTAAGGACAGGACATGTAGACAGTAACACAGAGGACAGGACATGTAGACAGTAAGGACAGGACATGTAGACAGTAACACAGAGGACAGGACATGTAGACAGTAAGGACACGACACGTAGGCAGTAAGGACACGACATGTAGACAGTAACACAGAGGACAGGACATGCAGACAGTAAGAGGACAGGACATGTAGACAGTAATACAGAGGAGAGGACATGTAGACAGTAATACAGAGGACAGGACAAATAGACAGCAAGAGGACAGGACATGTAGACAGTAAGAGGGCAGGACATGTAGACAGCAACACAGAGGACACGACATGTAGACAGCAACACAGAGGACAGGACATGTAGACAGCAACACAGAGGACAGGACATGTAGACAGCAACACAGAGGACAGGACATGTAGACAGTAAGGACAGGACATGTAGACAGTATAGTAACACAGAGGACAGGACATGTAGACAGTAAGCACAGGACATATAGACAGTAACACAGAGGACAGGACATGCAGACAGTAACTCAGAGGACAGGACATGTAGACAGTAACACAGAGGACAGGACATGTAGACAGTAAAGACAGGACATGTATACAGTAAGGACAGGACATGTAGACAGTAACACAGACGACAGGACATGTAGACAGTAACACAGACGACAGGACATGTAGACAGTAAGGACAGGACATGTAGACAGTAACACAGAGGACAGGGCATGTAGACAGTAACACAGAGGACAGGGCATGTAGACAGTAGACATGTAGACAGTAAAGACAGAACATGTAGACAGTAAGGACAGGACATGTAGACAGTAACTCAGAGGACAGGACATGCAGACAGTAACACAGAGGACATGACATGTAGACAGTAAGGACAGGACGTGTAGACAGTATAGTAACACAGAGGACAGGACATGTAGACAGTAAGACAGAGGACAGGACATGTAGACAGTACGGGCAGGACATGTAGACCGCAACACAGAGGACAGGACATGTAGACAGTAACACAGAGGACATAACATGCAGAAAGCAACACAGAGGATAGGACATACAGACAGCAACACAGAGGACAGGACATGCAGACAGTAACTCAGAGGACAGGACATGTAGACAGTAACACAGAGGACAGGACATGTAAACAGCAAGCTGAGAGGACATGTAGACAGTATGAGGACAGGACATGTAGACAGTAACACAGAGGACAAGACATGTAGACAGTAAGGACAGGACATGCAGACAGTAACACAGAGGACAGGGCATGTAGACAGTAACACAGAGGACAGGGCATGTAGACAGTAGACATGTAGACAGTAAGGACAGGACATGTAGACAGTAAGGACAGGACATGTAGACAGTAACTCAGAGGACACGACATGTAGACAGTAACACAGAGGACAGGACATGTAGACATTATAGTAACACAGAGGACAGGACATGTAGACAGTAACTCAGAGGACAGGACATGTAGACAGTAACACAGAGGACAGGACATGCAGACAGTAACTCAGAGGACAGGACATGCAGACAGTAACACAGAGGACAGGACATGTAGACAGTAAGGACAGGACGTGTAGACAGTATAGTAACACAGAGGACAGGACATGTAGACAGTAACACAGAGGACAGGACATGTAGACAGTAACTCAGAGGACAGGACATGCAGACAGTAACCCAGAGGACAGGACATGTAAACAGCAAGCTGAGAGGACATGTAGACAGTATGAGGACAGGACATGTAGACAGTAACACAGAGGACAAGACATGTAGACAGTAAGGACAGGACATGTAGACAGTAAGGACAGGACATGTATACAGTAAGGACAGGACATGTAGACAGTAACACAGAGGACACGACATGCAGACAGTAAGAGGACAGGACATGTAGACAGTAACTCAGAGGACAGGACATGTAGACAGCAAGAGGACTGGACAGCAACACAGAGGACAGGACATGTAGACAGCAACACAGAGGACAGGACATGTAGACAGTAACTCAGAGGACAGGACATGCAGACAGTAACCCAGAGGACAGGACATGTAAACAGCAAGCTGAGAGGACATGTAGACAGTATGAGGACAGGACATGTAGACAGTAACACAGAGGACAAGACATGTAGACAGTAAGGACAGGACCTGTAGACAGTAACACAGAGGACAGGAAATGTAGACAGTATGCACAGGACATGTAGACAGTAACACATAGGACAGGACAAGTAGACAGCAAGAGGACAGGACATGTAGACAGTAAATCAGAGGACAGGACATGTAGACAGTAACAGAGAGGACAGGACATGTAGACAGTAACACAGAGGGCAGGACATGTAGACAGCAAGAGGACAGTACATGGACAGGACATGTAGACAGTAACAGAAAGGACAGGACATGTAGACAGTAACACAGAGGACAGGACATGTAGACAGCAGGAGGACAGGACATGTAGACAGTAACACAGAGGACAGGACATGTAGACAGTAACACAGAGGACAGGACATGTAGACAGTAAGGACAGGACATGTAGACAGTAACACAGAGGACAGGACATGTAGACAGTAAGGACAGGACATGTAGACAGTAACACAGAGGACAGGACATGTAGACAGTAAGGACACGACACGTAGGCAGTAAGGACACGACATGTAGACAGTAACACAGAGGACAGGACATGCAGACAGTAAGAGGACAGGACATGTAGACAGTAATACAGAGGAGAGGACATGTAGACAGTAATACAGAGGACAGGACAAATAGACAGCAAGAGGACAGGACATGTAGACAGTAACACAGAGGACAGGACAAGTAGACAGCAACACAGAGGACAGGACATGTACACAGTAACACAGAGGACAGGACATGCAGACAGTAACACAGAGGACAGGACATGTAGACAGCAAGAGGACAGGACATGCAACAGTAACTCAGAGGACAGGACATGTAGACAGTAACACAGAGGACAGGACATGTAGACACAGAGGACAGGACATGTAGACAGTAACACAGAGGACAGGACATGTAGACAGTAAAGACAGGACATGTATACAGTAAGGACAGGACATGTAGACAGTAACACAGAGGACACGACATGCAGACAGTAAGAGGACAGGACATGTAGACAGTAACTCAGAGAACAGGACATGTAGACAGTAACACAGAGGACAGGACATGTAGACAGTAAGGACAGGACATGTAGACAGTAACACAGAGGACAGGACATGTACACAGTAACACAGAGGACAGGACATGTAGACAGTAACTCAGAGGACAGAACATGTAGACAGTAACTCAGAGAACAAGACATGTAGACAGTAGACATGTAGACAGTAAGGAGAGGACATGTAGACAGTAAGGACAGGACATGTAGACAGTAACTCAGAGGACAGGACATATAGAGAGTAACTCAGAGGACACGACATGTAGACAGTATAGTAACACAGAGGACAGGACATGTAGACAGTAACTCAGAGGACAGGACATGTAGACAGTAACTCAGAGGACAGGACATGTAGACAGCAAGAGGACAGGACATGCACACAGTAACACAGAGGACAAGACATGTAGACAGTAACACAGAGGACAGGACATGTAGACAGCAAGAGGACACGACATGTAGACAGCAACACAGAGGACAGGACATGTAGACAGTAACAGGGCAGGACATGTAGACAGCAACACAGAGGACACGACATGTAGACAGCAACACAGAGGACAGGACATGTAGACAGTAAGGACAGGACATGTAGACAGTATAGTAACACAGAGGACAGGACATGTAGACAGTAAGCACAGGACATATAGACAGTAACACAGAGGACAGGACATGCAGACAGTAACACAGAGGACAGGACATGTAGACAGTAACACAGAGGACAGGACATGTAGACAGTAAAGACAGGACATGTATACAGTAAGGACAGGACATGTAGACAGTAACACAGAGGACACGACATGCAGACAGTAAGAGGACAGGACATGTAGACAGTAACTCAGAGGACAGGACATGTAGACAGTAACACAGAGGACAGGACATGTAGACAGTAAGGACAGGACATGTAGACAGTAACACAGAGGACAGGGCATGTAGACAGTAACACAGAGGACAGGGCATGTAGACATGTAGACAGTAAAGACAGAACATGTAGACAGTAAGGACAGGACATGTAGACAGTAACTCAGAGGACAGGACATCCAGACAGTAACTCAGAGGACAGGACATGCAGACAGTAACACAGAGGACAGGACATGTAGACAGTAAGGACAGGACGTGTAGACAGTATAGTAACACAGAGGACAGGACATGTAGACAGTAAGACAGAGGACAGGACATGTAGACAGTACGGGCAGGACATGTAGACCGCAACACAGAGGACAGGACATGTAGACAGTAACACAGAGGACATAACATGCAGAAAGCAACACAGAGGATAGGACATACAGACAGCAACACAGAGGACAGGACATGCAGACAGTAACTCAGAGGACAGGACATGTAGACAGTAACACAGAGGACAGGACATGTAAACAGCAAGCTGAGAGGACATGTAGACAGTATGAGGACAGGACATGTAGACAGTAACACAGAGGACAAGACATGTAGACAGTAAGGACAGGACCTGTAGAGAGTAACTCAGAGGACACGACATGTAGACAGTAACACAGAGGACAGGAAATGTAGACAGTATGCACAGGACATGTAGACAGTAACACATAGGACAGGACAAGTAGACAGCAAGAGGACAGGACATGTAGACAGTAAATCAGAGGACAGGACATGTAGACAGTAAGAGAGAGGACAGGACATGTAGACAGTAACACAGAGGGCAGGACATGTAGACAGCAAGAGGACAGTACATGGACAGGACATGTAGACAGTAACAGAGGGGACAGGACATGTAGACAGTAACACAGAGGGAAGGACATGTAGACAGCAAGAGGACAGGACATGTAGACAGCAGGAGGACAGGACATGTAGACAGTAACACAGAGGACAGGACATGTAGACAGTAAGGACAGGACATGTAGACAGTAACACAGAGGACAAGACATGTAGACAGTAACACAGAGGACAGGACATGTAGACAGCAAGAGGACACGACATGTAGACAGCAACACAGAGGACAGGACATGTAGACAGTAAGAGGACACGACATGTAGACAGTAACTCAGAGGACAGGACATGTAGACAGTAACTCAGAGGACAGGACATGTAGACAGTAACTCAGAGGACAGGACATGTAGACAGCAAGAGGACAGGACATGCACACAGTAACACAGAGGACAAGACATGTAGACAGTAAGCACAGGACATGTAGACAGTATAGTAACACAGAGGACAGGACATGTAGACAGTAAGCACAGGACATATAGACAGTAACACAGAGGACAGGACATGCAGACAGTAACTCAGAGGACAGGACATGTAGACAGTAACACAGAGGACAGGACATGTAGACAGTAAAGACAGGACATGTATACAGTAAGGACAGGACATGTAGACAGTAACACAGAGGACACGACATGCAGACAGTAAGAGGACAGGACATGTAGACAGTAACTCAGAGGACAGGACATGTAGACAGTAACACAGAGGACAGGACATGTAGACAGTAAGGACAGGACATGTAGACAGTAACACAAAGGACAGGGCATGTAGACAGTAACACAGAGGACAGGGCATGTAGACAGTAACACAGAGGACAGGGCATGTAGACAGTAGACATGTAGACAGTAAAGACAGAACATGTAGACAGTAAGGACAGGACATGTAGACAGTAACTCAGAGGACAGGACATCCAGACAGTAACTCAGAGGACAGGACATGCAGACAGTAACACAGAGGACAGGACATGTAGACAGTAAGGACAGGACGTGTAGACAGTATAGTAACACAGAGGACAGGACATGTAGACAGTAAGAGAGAGGACAGGACATGTAGACAGTAACACAGAGGGCAGGACATGTAGACAGTAACACAGAGGGCAGGACATGTAGACAGCAAGAGGACAGTACATGGACAGGACATGTAGACAGTAACAGAGGGGACAGGACATGTAGACAGTAACACAGAGGGAAGGACATGTAGACAGCAAGAGGACAGGACATGTAGACAGCAGGAGGACAGGACATGTAGACAGTAACACAGAGGACAGGACATGTAGACAGTAAGGACAGGACATGTAGACAGTAACACAGAGGACAAGACATGTAGACAGTAACACAGAGGACAGGACATGTAGACAGCAAGAGGACACGACATGTAGACAGCAACACAGAGGACAGGACATGTAGACAGGAAGAGGACACGACATGTAGACAGTAAAGACAGGACATGTATACAGTAAGGACAGGACATGTAGACAGTAACACAGAGGACACGACATGCAGACAGTAAGAGGACAGGACATGTAGACAGTAACTCAGAGGACAGGACATGTAGACAGTAACACAGAGGACAGGACATGTAGACAGTAAGGACAGGACATGTAGACAGTAACACAGAGGACAGGACATGTAGACAGTAAGGACAGGACATGTAGACAGTAACACAGAGGACAAGACATGTAGACAGTAACACAGAGGACAGGACATGTAGACAGCAAGAGGACACGACATGTAGACAGTAAGGACAGGACATGTAGACAGGAACACAGAGGACAGGACATGTAGACAGTAAGGACACGACACGTAGGCAGTAAGGACACGACATGTAGACAGTAACACAGAGGACAGGACATGCAGACAGTAAGAGGACAGGACATGTAGACAGTAACACAGAGGACAGGACATGTAGACAGTAATACAGAGGACAGGACATGTAGACAGTAATACAGAGGACAGGACAAGTAGACAGCAAGAGGACAGGACATGTAGACAGTAACACAGAGGACAGGACAAGTAGACAGTAAGAACAGGACATGTAGACAGCAACACAGAGGACAGGACATGTAGACAGTAAGGACAGGACGTGTAGACAGTATGGTAACACAGAGGACAGGACATGTAGACAGTAACACAGAGGACAGGACATGTAGACAGTAAGAACAGGACATGTAGACAGCAACACAGAGGACAGGACATGCAAACAGCAACACAGAGGACAGGACATACAGACAGCAACACAGAGGACAGGACATGTAGACAGCAACACAGAGGACAGGACATGCAGACAGTAACACAGAGGACAGGACATGTAAACAGCAAGCTGAGAGGACATGTAGGCAGTAAGAGGACAGGACATGTAGACAGCAACACAGAGGACAAGACATGTAAACAGTAAGGACAGGACATGTAGACTAACTCAGAGGACACGACATGTAGACAGAAACACAGAGGACAGGAAATGTAGACAGTATGGACACGACATGTAGACAGAAACACAGGACAGGAAATGTAGACAGTATGGACAGGACATGTAGACAGCAACACAGAGGACAAGACATGTAAACAGTAAGGACAGGACATGTAGACAGCAAGAGGACATGTAGACAGTAACACATAGGACAGGACATGCAGACAGTAACACAGAGGACAGGACATGTAAACAGCAAGCTGAGAGGACATGTAGGCAGTAAGAGGACAGGACATGTAGACAGCAACACAGAGGACAAGACATGTAAACAGTAAGGACAGGACATGTAGACTAACTCAGAGGACACGACATGTAGACAGAAACACAGAGGACAGGAAATGTAGACAGTATGGACACGACATGTAGACAGAAACACAGAGGACAGGAAATGTAGACAGTATGGACAGGACATGTAGACAGTAACACAGAGGACAGGACATGTAGACAGCAAGAGGACAGGACATGTAGACAGCAAGAGGACATGTAGACAGTAACACATAGGACAGGACAAGTAGACAGCAAGAGGACAGGACATGTAGACAGAGGACAGGACATGTAGACAGTAACACAGAGGACAGGACATGTAGACAGTAAGAGGACAGGACATGTAGACAGTAACACAAAGGACAGGACATGTAGACAGTAATACAGAGGACAGGACATGTAGACAGTAATACAGAGGACAGGACAAGTAGACAGCAAGAGGACAGGACATGTAGACAACACAGAGGACAGGACATGCAGACAGTAACACAGAGGACAGGACATGTAAACAGCAAGCTGAGAGGACATGTAGGCAGTAAGAGGACAGGACATGTAGACAGTAACACATAGGACAGGACAAGTAGACAGCAAGAGGACAGGACATGTAGACAGCAGCAGGACAGGACATGTAGACAGTAACACAGAGGACAGGACATGTAGACAGTAAGAGGACAGGACATGTAGACAGTAACACAAAGGACAGGACATGTAGACAGTAATACAGAGGACAGGACATGTAGACAGTAATACAGAGGACAGGACAAGTAGACAGCAAGAGGACAGGACATGTAGACAGTAACACAGAGGACAGGACAAGTAGACAGTAAGAACAGGACATGTAGACAGCAACACAGAGGACAGGACATGTAGACAGTAAGGACAGGACGTGTAGACAGTATGGTAACACAGAGGACAGGACATGTAGACAGTAACACAGAGGACAGGACATGTAGACAGTAAGAACAGGACATGTAGACAGCAACACAGAGGACAGGACATGCAAACAGCAACACAGAGGACAGGACATACAGACAGCAACACAGAGGACAGGACATGTAGACAGCAACACAGAGGACAGGACATGCAGACAGTAACACAGAGGACAGGACATGTAAACAGCAAGCTGAGAGGACATGTAGGCAGTAAGAGGACAGGACATGTAGACAGCAACACAGAGGACAAGACATGTAAACAGTAAGGACAGGACATGTAGACTAACTCAGAGGACACGACATGTAGACAGAAACACAGAGGACAGGAAATGTAGACAGTATGGACACGACATGTAGACAGAAACACAGAGGACAGGAAATGTAGACAGTATGGACAGGACATGTAGACAGTAACACAGTGGACAGGACATGTAGACAGCAAGAGGACAGGACATGTAGACAGCAAGAGGACATGTAGACAGTAACACATAGGACAGGACAAGTAGACAGCAAGAGGACAGGACATGTAGACAGCAGCAGGACAGGACATGTAGACAGTAACACAGAGGACAGGACATGTAGACAGCAAGAGGACAGGACATGTAGGTAGTAACACAGAGGACAGGACATGTAGAAAGTAACACAAAGGACAGGACATGCAGACAGTAACACAGAGGACAGGCCATGTAGACAGCAAGAGGACAGGACATGTAGACAGTAATACAGAGGACAGGACATGTAGACAGCAAGAGGACAGTACATGTAGACAGTAACACAGAGGACAGGACATGTAGACAGCAACACAGAGGACAGGACATGTAGACAGTAAAGACAGGACATGTATACAGTAAGGACAGGACATGTAGACAGTAACACAGAGGACACGACATGTAGACAGTAACACAGAGGACAGGACATGTAGACAGTAAAGACAGGACATGTATACAGTAAGGACAGGACATGTAGACAGTAACACAGAGGACACGACATGTAGACAGTAACACAGAGGACAGGACATGTAGACAGTAAAGACAGGACATGTATACAGTAAGGACAGGACATGTAGACAGTAACACAGAGGACACGACATGTAGACAGTAACACAGAGGACACGACATGTAGACAGTAAGGACAGGACATGTAGACAGTAACACAGAGGACAGGACATGTACACAGTAACACAGAGGACAGGGCATGTAGACAGTAACTCAGAGGACAGGACATGTAGACAGTAACTCAGAGAACAAGACATGTAGACAGTAAGGACAGGACATGTAGACAGTAAGGACAGGACATGTAGACAATAACTCAGAGGACACGACATGTAGACAGTAACACAGAGGACAGGACATGTAGACAGTAACACAGAGGACAGGACATGCAGACAGTAACACAGAGGCCAGGACAAGTAGACAGCGAGAGGACAGGACATGCAGACAGTAACACAGAGGACAGGGCATGTAGACAGTAACTCAGAGGACAGGACATGTAGACAGCAAGATGACACGACATGTAGACAGTAACACAGAGGACAATACATGTAGACAGTAACACAGAGGACAGGACATGTAGACAGCGAGAGGACACGACATGTAGACAGTAACAGGGCAGGACATGTAGACAGTAAGAGGGCAGGACATGTAGACAGCAACACAGAGGACAGGACATGTAGACAGCAACACAGAGGACAGGACATGTTGACAGTAAGGACAGGACGTGTAGACAGTATAGTAACACAGAGGACAGGACATGTAGACAGCAAAAGGACAAGACAGCAACACAGAGGACAGGACATGCAGACAGTAACCCAGAGGTCAGGACATGTAAACAACAAGCTGAGAGGACATGTAGACAGTAAGAGGACAGGACATGTAGACAGTAACACAGAGGACAAGACATGTAGACAGTAAAGACAGGACCTGTAGACAGTAACTCAGAGGACACGACATGTAGACAGTAACACAGAGGATAGGAAATGTAGACAGTATGCACAGGACATGTAGACAGTAACACATAGGACAGAACAAGTAGACAGCAAGAGGACAGGACATGTAGACAGTAACTCAGAGGACAGGACATGTAGACAGTAACAGAGAGGACAGGACATGTAGACAGTAACACAGAGGGCAGGACATGTAGACAGCAAGAGGACAGTACATGGACAGGACATGTAGACAGTAACAGAGAGGACAGGACATGTAGACAGTAACACAGAGGGCAGGACATGTAGACAGCAAGAGGACAGGACATGTAGACAGCAGGAGGACAGGACATGTAGACAGTAACACAGAGGACAGAACATGTAGACAGTAAGGACAGGACATGTAGACAGTAACACAGAGGACAGGACATGTAGACAGTAAGGACAGGACATGTAGACAGTAACACAGAGGACAGGACATGTAGACAGTAACTCAGAGGACAGGACATGCAGACAGTAACCCAGAGGACAGGACATGTAAACAGCAAGCTGAGAGGACATGTAGACAGTATGAGGACAGGACATGTAGACAGTAACACAGAGGACAAGACATGTAGACAGTAAGGACAGGACCTGTAGACAGTAACTCAGAGGACACGACATGTAGACAGTAACACAGAGGATAGGAAATGTAGACAGTATGCACAGGACATGTAGACAGTAACACATAGGACAGAACAAGTAGACAGCAAGAGGACAGGACATGTAGACAGTAACTCAGAGGACAGGACATGTAGACAGTAACAGAGAGGACAGGACATGTAGACAGTAACACAGAGGGCAGGACATGTGACAGCAAGAGGACAGTACATGGACAGGACATGTAGACAGTAACAGAGAGGACAGGACATGTAGACAGTAACACAGAGGGCAGGACATGTAGACAGCAAGAGGACAGGACATGTAGACAGCAGGAGGACAGGACATGTAGACAGTAACACAGAGGACAGAACATGTAGACAGTAAGGACAGGACATGTAGACAGTAACACAGAGGACAGGACATGTAGACAGTAAGGACAGGACATGTAGACAGTAACACAGAGGACAGGACATGTAGACAGTAACTCAGAGGACAGGACATGCAGACAGTAACCCAGAGGACAGGACATGTAAACAGCAAGCTGAGAGGACATGTAGACAGTATGAGGACAGGACATGTAGACAGTAACACAGAGGACAAGACATGTAGACAGTAAGGACAGGACCTGTAGACAGTAACTCAGAGGACACGACATGTAGACAGTAACACAGAGGATAGGAAATGTAGACAGTATGCACAGGACATGTAGACAGTAACACATAGGACAGAACAAGTAGACAGCAAGAGGACAGGACATGTAGACAGTAACTCAGAGGACAGGACATGTAGACAGTAACAGAGAGGACAGGACATGTAGACAGTAACACAGAGGGCAGGACATGTAGACAGCAAGAGGACAGTACATGGACAGGACATGTAGACAGTAACAGAGAGGACAGGACATGTAGACAGTAACACAGAGGGCAGGACATGTAGACAGCAAGAGGACAGGACATGTAGACAGCAGGAGGACAGGACATGTAGACAGTAACACAGAGGACAGAACATGTAGACAGTAAGGACAGGACATGTAGACAGTAACACAGAGGACAGGACATGTAGACAGTAAGGACAGGACATGTAGACAGTAACACAGAGGACAGGACATGTAGACAGTAAGGACACGACACGTAGGCAGTAAGGACACGACATGTAGACAGTAACACAGAGGACAGGACATGCAGACAGTAAGAGGACAGGACATGTAGACAGTAACACAAAGGACAGGACATGTAGACAGTAATACAGAGGACAGGACATGTAGACAGTAATACAGAGGACAGGACATGTAGACAGTAATACAGAGGACAGAACATGTAGACAGTAAGGACAGGACATGTAGACAGTAACACAGAGGACACGACACGTAGGCAGTAAGGACACGACATGTAGACAGTAACACAGAGGACAGGACATGCAGACAGTAAGAGGACAGGACATGTAGACAGTAACACAAAGGACAGGACATGTAGACAGTAATACAGAGGACAGGACATGTAGACAGTAATACAGAGGACAGGACAAGTAGACAGCAAGAGGACAGGACATGTAGACAGTAACACAGAGGACAGGACAAGTAGACAGCAACACAGAGGACAGGACATGTAGACAGTAACACAGAGGGCAGGACATGCAGACAGTAACACAGAGGACAGGACATGTAGACAGCAAGACGACAGGACATGCAACAGTAACTCAGAGGACAGGACATGTAGACAGTAACACAGAGGACAGGACATGTAGACAGTAAAGACAGGACATGTATACAGTAAGGACAGGACATGTAGACAGTAACACAGAGGACACGACATGCAGACAGTAAGAGGACAGGACATGTAGACAGTAACTCAGAACAGGACATGTAGACAGTAACACAGAGGACAGGACATGTAGACAGTAAGGACAGGACATGTACACAGTAAGGACAGGACATGTAGACAGTAACACAGAGGACAGGACATGTACACAGTAACACAGAGGACAGGGCATGTAGACAGTAACTCAGAGGACAGAACATGTAGACAGTAACTCAGAGAACAAGACATGTAGACAGTAGACATGTAGACAGTAAGGAGAGGACATGTAGACAGTAAGGACAGGACATGTAGACAGTAACTCAGAGGACAGGACATATAGAGAGTAACTCAGAGGACACGACATGTAGACAGTAACACAGAGGACAGGACATGTAGACAGTATAGTAACACAGAGGACAGGACATGTAGACAGTAACTCAGAGGACAGGACATGTAGACAGTAACTCAGAGGACAGGACATGTACACAGCAAGAGGACAGGACATGCACACAGTAACACAGAGGACAAGACATGTAGACAGTAACACAGAGGACAGGACATGTAGACAGCAAGAGGACACGACATGTAGACAGCAACACAGAGGACACGACATGTAGACAGTAAGAGGGCAGGACATGTAGACAGCAACACAGAGGACACGACATGTAGACAGCAACACAGAGGACAGGACATGTAGACAGTAAGGACAGGACATGTAGACAGTATAGTAACACAGAGGACAGGACATGTAGACAGTAAAGACAGGACATGTATACAGTAAGGACAGGACATGTAGACAGTAACACAGAGGACACGACATGCAGACAGTAAGAGGACAGGACATGTAGACAGTAACTCAGAGGACAGGACATGTAGACAGTAACACAGAGGACAGGACATGTAGACAGTAAGGACAGGACATGTAGACAGTAACACAGAGGACAGGGCATGTAGACAGTAACACAGAGGACAGGGCATGTAGACAGTAGACATGTAGACAGTAAAGACAGAACATGTAGACAGTAAGGACAGGACATGTAGACAGTAACTCAGAGGACACGACATGTAGACAGTAACACAGAGGACAGGACATGTAGACAGTATAGTAACACAGAGGACAGGACATGTAGACAGTAACTCAGAGGACAGGACATGCAGACAGTAACTCAGAGGACAGGACATGCAGACAGTAACACAGAGGACAGGACATGTAGACAGTAAGGACAGGACGTGTAGACAGTATAGTAACACAGAGGACAGGACATGTAGACAGTAACACAGAGGACAGGACATGTAAACAGTAAGGGCAGGACATGTAGACCGCAACACAGAGGACAGGACATGTAGACAGTAACACAGAGGACATAACATGCAGACAGCAACACAGAGGATAGGACATACAGACAGCAACACAGAGGACAGGACATGCAGACAGTAACTCAGAGGACAGGACATGTAGACAGTAACACAGAGGACAGGACATGTAAACAGCAAGCTGAGAGGACATGTAGACAGTATGAGGACAGGACATGTAGACAGTAACACAGAGGACAAGACATGTAGACAGTAAGGACAGGACCTGTAGACAGTAACTCAGAGGACACGACATGTAGACAGTAACACAGAGGGCAGGACATGTAGACAGCAAGAGGACAGTACATGGACAGGACATGTAGACAGTAACAGAGAGGACAGGACATGTAGACAGTAACACAGAGGGCAGGACATGTAGACAGCAAGAGGACAGGACAGGACATGTAGACAGCAGGAGGACAGGACATGTAGACAGTAACACAGAGGACAGGACATGTAGACAGTAAGGACAGGACATGTAGACAGTAACACAGAGGACAGGACATGTAGACAGTAAGGACAGGACATGTAGACAGTAACACAGAGGACAGGACATGTAGACAGTAAGGACACGACACGTAGGCAGTAAGGACACGACATGTAGACAGTAACACAGAGGACAGGACATGCAGACAGTAAGAGGACAGGACATGTAGACAGTAACACAAAGGACAGGACATGTAGACAGTAATACAGAGGACAGGACATGTAGACAGTAATACAGAGGACAGGACAAGTAGACAGCAAGAGGACAGGACATGTAGACAGTAACACAGAGGACAGGACAAGTAGACAGTAAGAACAGGACATGTAGACAGCAACACAGAGGACAGGACATGTAGACAGTAAGGACAGGACATGTAGACAGTATAGTAACACAGAGGACAGGACATGTAGACAGTAACACAGAGGACAGGACATGTAGACAGTAAGAACAGGACATGTAGACAGCAACACAGAGGACAGGACATGTAGACAGCAACACAGAGGACAGGACATGTAGACAGCAACACAGAGGACAGGACATGCAGACAGTAACACAGAGGACAGGACATGTAAACAGCAAGCTGAGAGGACATGTAGGCAGTAAGAGGACAGGACATGTAGACAGTAACACAGAGGACAAGACATGTAGACAGTAAGGACAGGACATGTAGACTAACTCAGAGGACACGACATGTAGACAGTAACACAGAGGACAGGAAATGTAGACAGTATGGACAGGACATGTAGACAGTAACACAGTGGACAGGACATGTAGACAGCAAGAGGACAGGACATGTAGACAGCAAGAGGACATGTAGACAGTAACACATAGGACATGACAAGTAGACAGCAAGACAGGACATGTAGACAGCAGCAGGACAGGACATGTAGACAGTAACACAGAGGACAGGACATGTAGACAGCAAGAGGACAGGACATGTAGGTAGTAACACAGAGGACAGGACATGTAGAAAGTAACACAAAGGACATGCAGACAGTAACACAGAGGACAGGACATGTAGACAGCAAGAGGACAGGACATGTAGACAGTAATACAGAGGACAGGACATGTAGACAGCAAGAGGACAGGACATGTAGACAGTAACACAGAGGACAGGACATGTAGACAGCAACACAGAGGACAGGACATGTAGACAGTAACACAGAGGACAGGACATGTAGACAGTAAAGACAGGACATGTATACAGTAAGGACAGGACATGTAAACAGTAAGGACAGGACATGTAGACAGTAACACAGAGGACACGACATGTAGACAGTAAGAGGACAGGACATGTAGACAGTAAGAGGACAAGACATTTAGACAGTAACACAGAGGACAAGACATGTAGACAGTAACACAGAGGACAGGACATGTAGACAGGAAGAGGACAGGACATGTAGACAGTAAGAGGGCAGGACGTGTAGACAGCAACACAGAGGACAGGACATGTAGACAGTAAGGACAGAACATGTAGACAGTATAGTAACACAGAGGACAGGACATGTAGACAGTAAGGACAGGAAATGTAGACAGTACCACAGAGGACATGTAGACAGTAACACAGAGGACAGGACATGTAGACAGTATAGTAACACAGAGGACAGGACATGTAGACAGTAACACAGAGGACAGGACATGTAGACAGTAAGGACAGGACATGTAGACAGCAACACAGAGGACAGGACATGCAGACATCAACACAGAGGACAGGACATGCAGACAGTAACTCAGAGGACAGGACATGTAGACAGCAAGAGGACAGGACATGTACACAGCAAGAGGACAGGACATGTAGACAGCAAGAGGAGAGGACAGGACATGTACACAGTAAGAGGACAGGACATGTAGACAGTAACACAGAGGACAGGACATGTAGGCAGTATGGACAGGACATGTAGACAGTAACACAGAGGACAGGACATGTAGACAGCAAGAGGACAGGACATGTAGACAGCAAGAGGACATGTAGACAGGAACACAGAGGACAGGACAAGTAGACAGTAACTCAGAGGACAGGACAAGTAGACAGTAACTCGGTGGACAGGACAAGTAGACAGCAACTCAGAGGACAGGACATGCAGACAGCAACACAGAGGACAGGACATGTAGACAGTAAGGACAGGACATGTAGACAGTAACTCAGAGAACAAGACATGTAAACAGCAAGCGGACAAGGGATGTAACATTTTATGCAGAAGTTCTGGCGTTAATTTTTTCTTTCTTTTTTGTCTATGTTGGAAGATACCACCACACTCAGAATCTTTTTTTTTCTTTTTTCTTTTTCTCTCCAAACGTACCATGTTGATATTGTTCCTTTCCATTTTCGAAAAGTTAGGAAACAATTGTGAGCAATGTCCAACAGTGATATGGTCACATCAGTTGAGTTGCTCTGTTTTCAGCACATGCAAACTAGTTTTCTGTTATTCACATCCATGATGCAAAAAAGACGTTTTTTGGGGTTTTTTTTAGGGGAATAGTGTGCAAAGCCTGTTTTTTTGTTTTATTGTGTTTTTCTTCTTTGTTCTTGTGTATGTGTGTGAGAGTTTTGTTGTTGTTGCCATTCTTGTTGATTTGTTGGGTTTTTTTTTTTTTGTTGTTGTTGTTTTGCTGTGTTTATTTAATTTCAATCATAAAATGTGGATAAAATGATGGCATCACTAACGAGGAAAAGCGGAGTCAAGTGCCTTTCCCCAAGGACACGGCGCCATAATGAAGCGGGGCCTCGAACCCTGATCACTGGATCACAAGGCCAACACCTAGCCAGCTCTGCCAAACCACATCCAGTAACGTCCTACAATCCATCACAAAGTAAATCACGGCACAGTGATGTTTAAGAAACTTTATTTTTAAAAAAATATCCATTTATCCTAAAAGAGCCAACTTTTTAACATCACAAACATGGGCAAAGAGCATACTTGCTCACTCACTCTCTCAATCATGTTCACACACACACACACAACTAACTTTATCAGACAGAATGACAAAAGAATCTGATGCATCTTCACCAAATAGGACTCTACTGGACACTATCAACCCCAATACCTACAGCATCAAACTATCCTCGCTGCTCACACCAGCAGCCCAGCTCTAAGCACACCATCAACCACCTATTGATGCTCTAACTCTTACCACAGCACCATCCCACTATCAAAGCTCTTACCATACCACCATCCCCCTATTGGCCACCTATTGATACTCCAATTCTTACCATAGTACCATCCCCCTATCACCCTATCGATGCCCTCTTACCATACCACCATCCCACTATCAGCCACCTATTGATGCTCTTACCATACCCCTATCAGCCACCTATTGATGCTCTTACCATACCACTATCAGTCACCTATTGATGCCCTCTTACCATACCACCATCCCCCTATCGGCCACCTATTGATACTCTAATTCTTACCATAGTACCATCCCCCTATCAGCCACCTATTGATGCTCTAACTCTTACCATAGCACCATCCCACTATCAGCCACCTATTGATGCCCTCTTACCATAGCACCATCCCCCTATCAGTCACCTATTGTTGCCCTCTTACCATAGCACCATCCCACTGTCAACCACCTATTGATGCCCTCTTACCATAGCACCATCCCACTATCAGCCACCTATTGATGCTCTCTTACCATAGCACCATCCCCCTATCAGTCACCTATTGATGCCCTCTTACCATAGCACCATCCCACTATCAACCACCTATTGATGCTCTTACCATACCACCATCCCACTATCAACCACCTATTGATGCCCTCTTACCATACCACCATCCCACTATCAACCACCTATTGATGCCCTCTTACCATAGCACCATCCCACTATCAACCACCTATTGATGCCCTCTTACCATAGCACCATCCCCCTATCGGCCACCTATTGATGCCCTCTTACCATAGTACCATCCCCCTATCAGCCACCTATTGATACTCTAATTCTTACCATAGTACCATCCCACTATCAGCCACCTATTGATGCTCTTACCATACCACCATCCCACTATCAGCCACCTATTGATGCTCTTACCATAGCACCATCCCCCTATCAGCCACCTATTGATACTCTAATTCTTACCATAGTACCATCCCACTATCAGCCACCTATTGATACTCTAATTCTTACCATAGTACCATCCCCCTATCAGCCACCTATTGATACTCTAATTCTTACCATAGTACCATCCCACTATCAGTCACCTTTTGATGCCCTCTTACCATACCACCATCCCCCTATCAGCCACCTATTGATGCTCTCTTACCATAGCTCCATCCCACTATCAGCCACCTATTGATGCTCTTACCATACCACCATCCCACTATCAGCCACCTATTGATGCCCTCTTACCATACCACCATCCCACTATCAACCACCTATTGATGCCCACTTACCATAGCACAATCCCACTATCAGCCACCTATTGATGCTCTAACTCTTACCATACCACCATCCCACTATCAACCACCTATTGATGCCCTCTTACCATAGCACCATCCCACTATCAGCCACCTATTGATGCTCTTACCATACCCCTATCAGTCACCTATTGATGCCCTCTTACCATACCACCATCCCACTATCAGTCACCTATTGATGCCCTCTTACCATACCACCATCCCCCTATCAGCCACCTATTGATACTCTAATTCTTACCATAGTACCATCCCACTATCAGCCACCTATTGATACTCTAATTCTTACCATAGTACCATCCCACTATCAGCCACCTATTGATGCTCTTACCACAGCACCATCACCCTATCAGTCACCTATTGATGCCCTCTTACCATACCACCATCCCACTATCAGTCACCTATTGATGCCCTCTTACCATCCCACTATCAGTCACCTATTGATGCCCTCTTACCATAGCACCATCCCACTATCAGCCACCTATTGATACTCTAATTCTTACCATAGTACCATCCCCCTATCAGCCACCTATTGATACTCTAATTCTTACCATAGTACCATCCCACTATCAGCCACCTATTGATACTCTAATTCTTACCATAGTACCATCCCCCTATCAGCCACCTATTCATACTCTAATTCTTACCATAGTACCATCTCCCTATCAGCCACCTATTGATACTCTAATTCTTACCATAGTACCATCCCACTATCAGCCACCTATTGATGCTCTAACTCTTACCATAGCACCATCCCACTATCAGCCACCTATTGATGCTCTCTTACCATAGCACCATCCCACTATCAACCACCTATTGATGCTCTTACCATACCACCATCCCACTATCAACCACCTATTGATGCCCTCTTATCATACCACCATCCCACAATCAACCACATATTGATGCCCTCTTACCATAGCACCATCCCACTATCAGCCACCTATTGATGCTCTAACTATTACCATACCACCATCCCATTATCAACCACCTATTGATGCCCTCTTACCATAGCACCATCCCCCTATCAGCCACCTATTGATGCTCTCTTACCATACCCCTATCAGTCACCTATTGATGCCCTCTTACCATACCACCATCCCCCTATCGGCCACCTATTGATACTCTAATTCTTACCATAGTACCATCCCACTATCAGCCACCTATTGATACTCTAATTCTTACCATAGTACCATCCCACTATCAGCCACCTATTGATACTCTAATTCTTACCATAGTACCATCCCCCTATCAGCCACCTATTGATACTCTAATTCTTACCATAGTACCATCCCCCTATCAACCACCTATTGATACTCTAATTCTTACCATAGTACCATCCCACTATCAGCCACCTATTGATACTCTTATTCTTACCATAGTACCATCCCCCTATCAGCCACCTATTGATACTCTAATTCTTACCATAGTACCATCCCACTATCAGACACCTATTGATGCCTTCTTACCATAGCACCATCCCACTATCAGCCACCTATTGATGCTCTTCTTACCATAGCACCATCCCACTATCAGCCACCTATTGATGCTCTCTTACCATAGCACCATCCCACTATCAGCCACCTATTGATGCTCTTACCATACCACCATCCCCCTATCAGTCACCTACTGATGCCCTCTTACCATACCACCATCCCACTATCAGTCACCTACTGATGCCCTCTTACCACAGCACCATCCCCCTATCAGTCACCTATTGATGCCCTCTTACCATAGCACCATCCCACTATCAGCCACCTATTGATGCTCTCTTACCATAGCACCATCCCACTATTAACCACCTATTGATGCTCTTACCATACCACCATCCCACTATCAACCACCTATTCATGCCCTCTTACCATACCACCATCCCACTATCAACCACCTATTGATGCCCACTTACCATAGCACAATCCCACTATCAGCCACCTATTGATGCTCTAACTCTTACCATACCACCATCCCACTATCAGCCACCTATTGATGCCCTCTTACCATAGTACCATCCCCACTATCAGCCACCTATTGATGCTCTAACTCTTACCATACCACCATCCCACTATCAGCCACCTATTGATGCTCTCTTACCATACCACCATCCCACTATCAGCCACCTATTGATGCTCTAACTCTTACCACACCACCATCCCACTATCAGCCACCTATTGATGCTCTCTTACCATACCACCATCCCCACTATCAGCCACCTATTGATGCTCTCTTACCATACCACCATCCCCACTATCAGCCACCTATTGATGCTCTCTTACCATACCACCATCCCCACTATCAGCCACCTATTGATGCTCTCTTACCATTGCACCATCCCACTATCAACCACCTATTGATGCTCTCTTACCATAGCACCATCCCACTATCAACCACCTATTGATGCTCTCTTACCATAGTACCATCCCACTATCAGCCACCTATTGATGCCCTCTTACCATAGCACCATCCCACTATCAACCAACTATTGATGCTCTTACCATAGCACCATCACCCTATCAGCCACCTATTGATGCTCTTACCATAGCACCATCCCACTATCAGCCACCTATTGATGCTCTAACTCTTACCATACCACCATCCCCCTATCAAAGCTCTCTTACCACCATCCCCCTATCAAAGCTCTTACCATAGTACCATCCCACTATCATCCACCTATTGATGCCCTCTTACCATACCACCATCCCCCTATCAGCCACCTATTGATGCTCTCTTACCATACCACCATCCCACTATCAGCCACCTATTGATGCTCTCTTACCATACCACCATCCCACTATCAGCCACCTATTGATGCTCTAACTCTTACCACACCACCATCCCACTATCAGCCACCTATTGATGCTCTCTTACCATAGTACCATCCCACTATCAGCCACCTATTGATGCTCTCTTACCATAGCACCATCCCACTATCAGTCACCTATTGATGCCCTCTTACCATAGCACCATCCCACTATCAGCCACCTATTGATGCTCTCTTACCATAGTACCATCCCACTATCAGCCACCTATTGATGCTCTCTTACCATAGCACCATCCCACTATCAGCCACCTATTGATGCTCTCTTACCATAGTACCATCCCACTATCAGTCACCTATTGATGCTCTCTTACCATAGCACCATCCCACTATCAGCCACCTATTGATGCTCTAGCTCTAAGCATAGCACCAACCCCCCTCCCACAAGCATCTACCTAAGGAATGTCTTCACATGGATGGAAATCTCAGTCGCTTGCTGGAAAACAATTGGCCTGTCTTTAGTGATCCACATTTCCATGAAGAAAAACAAACAATGCCTTTTGAAAAATGCGAGAAAGTGTTCATTAAATAAAAAATTAAAAAAGACAAGAACAGATATAATTTGTATTTGTGCGCAATGTGTTTAGTGTGCGTGTGTGTGTGTGTGCGTGTGTGCACTGTCTAGCATTTTTTCAGTGTGTACATTATGTGTGTGCATGAATGTGGCAAGTGCACGTGTGCTGGGGGTGGGGGCATTGTAAAGTGAAGGAGGAATGGAATATTTCACAACACCCAGTGGAACCTAAACCACTTCATCCAACGTCTCAAACAAAGCAAACAAATTATAAAAAAAAAAAAAAACAACAACTGTAACTACAGGGAGTCATCAACATAACAAAGACAACTTGTCCCCCAAATAAAAATGACAATGATTTTACATTCATGTAAATGCTATGCATACAAGATTGCAAAATCAAATGTGGAGTTTTCATTTGGATCGCACCTGGACACAAACAATTCCACCTCCATGCTAAAAGAAAACAAACACCCATGGTTTTGACTCTTCACACTAAAATCAAACAAAAAAAAATATGGTCTTGATTCTTCATGATAAAATCAAACCAAACACCCATGGTTTTTATTCTTCACACTAAAATTAAAACCCAGTCCGCAATCTGATTTCTTCATGCTGAAATCAAACCAAAAACTATGGTTTCAATCGTTCATACTAAAATCAATCAAACACCATGACCTAAAAATAAAGAAAAAAGATGGCAAGGTCTTTTTTCTTCATACTAAAACCCAAAACCAGTCTGAATTCTTCATAATAAAATCAAACCAAAATCCTCCAACTTAATTCTCCATTCTGAACTCAAAGCAAAAACCTCCGTTTTAATTCTCCATTTCAAAATCAAACCAAAAACCTACACCTTAATTCTCCATGCTACTATGTAACAAAAACTCCCCAGCCACATCAGCAAACTTACATTTTATCTCCAAGGCATACAAACTCTTGAGCCTACCAAAAACATGGTGTAACTGCTACAATTAAGCCGATTGGTCCACTCAATGTTTCAATGTAAACACGCACACAATCAGCTGACCATCATCACGTGAGACCAAGGTTAGTAGTGACTGCCCTGGCCTCATGATTGATAAGTCTTGAGTGTCTGGGTAATGTTACGACAGGAAAACATGTGACCATGCTATGTAGTCGAAAATGAACTCGTAGGAAAAATGTTGACGTTGGCGTAATGTCGGAACAAACTGCAATCGAGTGTAACAAAATACATAACACTTGGCATCTCTGGGCAGTACACACCTCAAGTCACCTGTGTGTGTGTCTGTGCGTCACACCTGCACCACGAAGGGGCAGTACACCCCTCAAGCCACCTGTGTGTGTGTGTCTGTGCGTCACACCTGCACCACGAAGGGGCAGTACACCCCTCAAGCCACCTGTGTGTGTGTGTCTGTGCATCACACCTGCACCACGAAGAGGCAGTACACCCCTCAAGCCACCTGTGTGTGTGTGTGTGTGCGTCACACCTGCACCACGAAGAGGCAGTACACACCTCAAACCACCTGTGTGTGTGTGTCTGTGCGTCACACCTGCACCACGAAGGGGCAGTACACCCCTCAAGCCACCTGTGTGTGTGTGCGTCACACCTGCACCACGAAGGGGCAGTACACCCCTCAAGCCACCTGTGTGTGTGTGTCTGTGCATCACACCTGCACCACGAAGTCGCGGGGAATCAGTCCCATCTCCTGCAGACACACGGCAGCTGCCTGGGCCTTGGCCAGCTTTTTGTTGCCACAGGCAGCGCTGGGCATGTACTCCACACCGTTCACCCGCACCTGTACACACAGGAACTTCATTCATAATAAATAATAACAAGAAAGGCAAGGCCTTCAAGACTCATTTGTGATACACACTTTAAGAAAAAACACACAAAATACTTATCAAAATTCAAAATTAGTTTGTTGAAATGTGTTCTCTATTTGTTATCATATTCATATACAGCTTCACAAAAAAAAGAAAAAAAAAAGAAAGAAAGAACACAAAAAAACCTGTGTAGAAATATAAAAAAAATGTTGAAGTGTGTTTTCTATTCGTTATTATTAATAATAATAATAGTATTTATATAGCGCTGAATCTTGTGCACAGACAAATCTAAGCACTTTCACACCAGTCATTTACACACATGCATAATTCTAAAACTGAAGAAACTGAAGACAAGGAAGAGGCAGGGGAGCGAGCCTATCTTGTGAAGAGGTGGGTTTTAAGGCCAGACTTGAAAGAGATGAGTGCGGAGACCTGATGAAGCGAAAGAGGAAGTTCATTCCAAATGCAAGGTCCAGAGACAGAGAAAGAGTGGTGTCCAACAGTGGAGTGTTTGAATCTGGGTATGCATAAACAGTGGGGATCCGAAGCCGATCGTAGAGAGTGAGATTGAGTGTAGAGGTGAAGGCAGCCACAAAGAGAGGAAGGGGCAGATTTGTGAATACATTTATAACATAGAGTGCTGATCTTATACTTTATTCTGTATGAGACAGGGAGCCAATGGAGATGTTGCAAAATAGGAGTGATGTGCTCAGATCTTCTCTTTCTGAAGACAAGTCGGACAGCAGAGTTTTGTATGCGCTGAAGGGACTGAATGGATGAAGCAGGCAAACCAGACAATAGAGAGTTACAGTAGTCAAGGCGAGAGAGAATGAGTGAAATGACAAGTCTAGATGTTGCGTCGGTGGACAGATATTTCCGAACGGAACTGATACGTCGCAACTGACAGCAGCAGGATTGACATGTCTGACTTGATAATTTTTGCATGGACAGTGTGTTGTCAAGGACAACGCTGAGGTTCCTGACTGAGCTGAAATGAGGGATGGATGTATTGCCAAGTTTGATTTTGTCAGCTGTGATGGAAGAGAGTTTTGTTTGGTTCCTATGATCATTGCTTCAGTTTTGTCCGCGTTCACTCTTCTGAAGTTGAGTGTCATCAGCATAGGAATGATGACTAACATTGTGGTGGTTGATAATTTCAGCAAGAGGAGCAGTGTACTGTGTGAAGAGAACTGGGCCTAAAACAGATCACTGTGGGACTCCGTGTTTGATTTTTACAGGTTCAGACTGGAAATTATCGACGATGACAGACTGGAATCAATCAGTGAGATAAGATTTGAACCAGTTGAGAACAGTGCATTTGATGCCAAATGTAAAATGAAGACGGGAAAGAAGGATTGAATGGTCTATCGTGTCAAAGGCGGCTGACAAGTCGAGAAGAGTGAGAAGGGAAATCTGTCCTGAGTCGGACGCTAGCAGTAGATTGTTCAGGATGTGAAGGAGAGTGGTTTCGGTGCTGTGGTCAGCACGATATGCAGACTGAAAAGGGTGAAGGAGATTGTTGAAACAAAGGTGGTTGTTGAGTTGCTTCAGGACAGATTTTTCATGGAGTTTGGACAGGAAAGGAAGGTTAGAAACTGGTCGATGATTTTTCAAAATGTTTGCATCAAGGTTGGGTTTCTTCAGAAGAGGCTGGGCGATTGTAGTTTTGGAAGTGGATGGAAACGTTCCACTCAGAAGGGATGAGTTGACAATATTGGTGATTGTGGGGAGAAGCTGTGAGACACACTGGGAAAAGACAGAGGCTGGTATAGGATCGAGTTCACAGGATTTTACTGTCATTTCTTTCAGGATTTCATTCACTTCTGTTTCAGTCAATGGAGAGGAGTGTCATTGAATTGAGGATCAGGATAAGCAGGTTGGAAAGGCATCTGGTCCAAGTTCGTACGAATATTTTGGACTTTGTCGAAAAAGAAAGAGGAGAAGACACTGGGAAGTTCAGAAAAGTGTAGGCAGAAGGAAAAGGGGTCTTTTTTGCATTACTAATCAGATTTGACATGATAGAATAAAGAGATTTTGTGGATGTGGCATCGAGAACTTGAGAAGAAAAGAAGTTTGTCTTCACTGATGAGATCATATGTTTGACTTTATTTGTTTTCGGAAGATCTGATTGTGGACTTTCAGTTTTGTTGATCGCCATTGCCATTCGAATTGGCGACGTTTGCATTTTGCAAGTCGAATGTCTTGTGTGTACCATAGGGCGGAAGGCCTATCAGGCAGCATGCGGGAAGTGGGGGTGCATGTTCATCCAGTAGTTGAGAGAAAACAGTGTTGTAATGTGTGGAGACATCGGTACAGGAATAAATTTTGGAAAGATGTTCAGCAGCTTGAGAAGAAAAAATGTTGATGTTGACACGACACGACGGACTACGGTCAGGTGAGCAGTATTCATCCGTCAGTTTGCAAACAAAACACAAACATGAAGAATATGAAATGTCAAACTGTTACAAAAGTAGACAAAAACGATAAAAACTGTTCCGACCTTCGGAGTCCTTGAAATAAGACGCACAAACACATAAAAAATGTCAAAATCCGAACAGGGCAAACACAGAAATAAGCACAAAAACGCAGAGACCAACAGAGCACAGCCAGTGGGCGCAACGGCAGGTAACTCTGATCCAGTGGGAGGTAGACTAAAAAAAATCTTGGTAAAAGTCGACTTACTTGGGATAAAAGAGGCGACGTGTCGAGCCACAAGCTCTTCTTCAGGCAAATGAAATGAGTGAGTGACAGACAGAAAGGTACAGACAGAGAGGGAGAGAGAGTAAAGTTCAGGAAAGGAAAGTGATGAGAAGTCACAGGAAAGGACACAAAGCAGGGTGAGTAGAACTGTCAGTGTGAATGTATGAGGGAAAGAAAGGATTCTGAAAGGGAAGGGTGAGGGAAGATGGGCAGGGGGTGAGAGGGCAGGAGTGGGGGAAGGGGGTGGAAGAGACTGTTAGTGTTAGACTCTGATCCAGCTTCGCGAAAAAAGAAAAAACAGAAAGGCTTTAATGCAGATTCGAACCACGAATGTTTGGATCGATAATGTGTGGTTTTACCCGCTGCGTTAACGCGGGATCGAGAACAATGTTAAAAAGTGATTATTTGAGCTTGTTCTTTTGGCGGAATAAATCAACAGCAGCAATCACAGTCACAACGCCGTTTAAATCATGTTATTTTGGTTTGCTGTCAATCAAAGTCACAACGTGGTTCAAATCATGTTATTTTGGTTTGCTGTCAATCAAAGTCACAACGCGGTTTAAATCATGTTATTTTGGTTTGCTGTCAATCAAAGTCACAACGCGGTTCAAATCATGTTATTTTGGTTTGCTGTCAATCAAAGTCAAAACGCGGTTTAAATCATGTTATTTTGGTTTATCTCGGGCATCTAAACATTTTCTTGCAAGTCCGCGGAAACGGAGACGCTCCCATCGCCTCAAGAACACAGCAATATATGTCCGTTTTAAACGGGAACGAGCGATGACGTAGCGTTCCCAAGAAAGCAGAGCGATGTCCGCCATGATTACAATGGTGAGGTGTGCGCATGCGTGGCGAACAGAGTGAAGTGGACTTGTCAGGCGAAGATTTTTTCCTTTTTCAAGTGGATCATCCTATGGACAGTGATAAAGACTTTTAAAAATGCTTTTTTCAGAGCCAGAGCACGTGTTTATGTTAAGGGCTGCGTCTAGAACGCCTTGAAATAGCTAACTGCACCGTTTTTCGGATCCGGATTCAGACTCCCATAGCACCGACCCAGCATCAAGATGGCGGCAAATTCAGAAGTGATTTCACTGGCACATTAACTTGTAGCCTCTCCTAAGCCACGGCTAAAATACCCTAGATATGGTAAGCAGGAAACTAAATCTCCGTGTGAAGGTGAGTGACTCTTCTTCTTCTTTTCTCTGTCGGACGGCGTCGACACACATTAACGAACTTTTTCATAGCATCCGTGATAACGCATTAGGCCTATTCCCGAGCAAACGAAGTATCGCTGTAAAGTTAGTAATTCATTGACAGTCTTGACGTTGTAAACACGAGTGCCGTGCAGCAATGTCCAGGAAAGTTTCGCAAACGCGATATCTACTAGTATGGAGCCGAAAGATGATAGGCACAGAACCAGGGCTAGCTCTGCTTCTTCCGAGATAGGGAATCGTGACGGGTGACCGACACTCACGGGCAAAACGATAATCGCTGCACTGACTGTGGAATTGTTTGCATGGACACTGATACAGCCATGGGATGTGGTCTGTGCCATCGTTGGTTCCATGCATCGTGTCAAGGCACTGAATGGCAATGTATGAGGTTATTTCCAAGGACAGCACCTCGACGAGACCCCTTCTCCACTGCTACTGTAAACCAACATGTAGTAAGTTAGCTACCAACTTCATTGATGATTTCCAACATGTAGTAAGTTAGCTAACAACTTCACTGATGGTCTCCAACATGTAGTAAGTTAGCTAACAACTTCACTGATGGTCTCCTGAAAATGCAGCTACAAGTGTGCAGACTTGGGCAGAAGTCACAGAGATGAAAGACAAAATGAAGATGATGAAGAGGGATATTTCCCACCCAAGATGGCGGATGTAGTGAGAAGTCTGGCAGGCAGTGCAGAAGGTCAGACACATGCTACAGTAGAGATCAAAATGGAAGAAACAGAGAAATTGTTGAAGAGAAAAACAAAGAGCATAACAGAGAGACAGAAGATAGGACACGCAGAAGCAAGAACCAGATTATCTCCGGAATACCTGAGCCTACAAGTAAGGAAAAGAAGGGCAGAGACAGAGAAGACATTGACGCCTCAAGCAGGATACTGACACAAACAGTGATCGTGTTCCCACTGGAGTCCGGAGACTCGGGAACTTTTCATCCAATATGAAAGGACCTAGACCACTGAGACTGTCATTTACCAGCGAGGCTACCAGAGATGACGCTCTGCAAGCAATCAGGATGACAAAGAAAAATCTAGGAAGTGATGCAGACACTGAGAGTATGCTCGCAAGTATTAGTGCTAGGAAGGATCTGACACCAGGTGAACAGGCAGTAGAACAGGCGCTGTTCAAAGAGCTGTAGGAAAAACAAGAACTCTCTAGGCAAGAAGGAGACAGTGCTGCAAAATGGGTCCGATGAAACGGGAAGGTTGTGAACACTGGGAGGAACCGGCACCCACAACCAGAAGAGGAGAGTGGAGGACAGTGGAATGCAAGAAGCAAAAGAATATACATAGCTTTAAAAGCACCAGTTTTAAATGTTCCTCTAATGCACTAAATGTACACACGTTCAACGTTTCTAGAACCAACTCCTTTTTGTTGTTTGTTCACAAACACACGACAGTCTTCTGAACAAACGGTCAGAACTGGAAGCCTTGGTAGAGCTGCACGAGCCAGCTGTTACTGGAATCATTGAAATCAAACCATGGTAGAGCTGCACAAGCCAGCTGTTATTGGAATCGTTTAAATCAAACCATGGTAGAACTGCCATGGTAGAACTGCATGAGCCAGCTGTTATTGGAATCGTTGAAATCAAACCATGGTAGAACTGCATGAGCCAGCTGTTATTGGAATCGTTGAAATCAAACCATGGTAGAGCTGCATGAGCCAGCTGTTATTGGAATCGTTGAAATCCAGCCAAAGAATCTACGCTATGAAGTTCAAGACAGTGAAATTGCTATCCCAGGATTTGAAATGTTTCATAACCTTGACAAGAGAGGAAGGGATATTTGCCTCTATGTAAAAGAAGAGCTAAAACCTGCGTGCAGAGACTTGAGTACAGACTTTGCGGAAACAGTTTTTGTTGATTGCAAACTGAAACACAGAGAGGAAATAACCACTGGTCTGGTGTACCAGAGTCCAAACAGTCATGAACAGAATAATGACAGTCTGAACAAGTTGCTGCTGTCAGTGACAGAAGCGAAGCCATCGCACCTGCTAGTGTTGGGGATTTTAACTTTCCAGAGACTGAATGGGATAGTGAAAGATGTCATGCTAGTGGAGGCCACCCAGCTCGCCATTTGTTAGAACTGTGAAAGATGCTTACTTGATTCAGCACCAGACACAAGCTACTCGCATCAGAGATGGCCAGACACCAATGCCGGATGACCTAGTTTTAACCAACAGAGAAGACACAGTGAATGAGATCATTACAACTTCTGCACTAGGAAAGAGTGATCATGCAACACTTGTCATTAACCTCTCATGTGTATATAAAGGGAAGGATCAGCAGAAAGGCCACAACTGGAACAAGGCTGACTATGAGGGAAAGAAGAGCTTTGCGGAGTCAATTGATAGGAGCAACTGGAGGGTCTTCCCGCAGAAGAAGCTTGGACAACCTTCAGAGATAAGCCTGACCAGGTCACGGGAAATTATGTTCCAAAAACAACTGTATCCGGGAAACTGAGGAAGAAATGGCTGGATGGAGGGACTTTGACTTCAGTGTGCAAGAAGCACAAGCTGTGCAGACGATGGTTGCAAAGCAGGGCAGGGGAGGATTACCAGGCATACGCCAAGGCAAGAAACAGGGCAGCAAAAGCGTGCCGACAGGCAAAGAAGAAACTTGAGGCTACCATTGCAGCACAGGCAAAGACAAATCCAAAGTCATTCTGGTCATACGTCAAATCCAAAACCAAGGCCAGAACAGGCATTGCAGATCTGAAAAGAGAGGATGGAGCGAAGATGACAACAGACAAGGAGAAGGCAGACCTCCTACACAGTTTCTTCCAGAGTGTCTTCACCATAGAGAGAGACGGCGATCTACCAGAGATGCCAGACTACGCGTATGGTTCTGAGCTGCTTGACTTTGTCATCTCAGAAGAAGCTGTCAGGAAGCACCTCGCCAGCCTGAAGACTGGGAAAGCACCTGGACCTGATGGGATCAGCCCACGTATTCTGGTAGAGTTATCCGACGTCCTTGCTATTCCCATTAGCATCATCTTTAGGAAGTCTCTGGATGCTGGAAAGATTCCCGATACCTGGAGAACTGCAAATGTCACCCCAATTTTCAAAAAAGGCAGCCAGCTCAGCCCAAACAACTACAGGCCAGTAAGCCTAACCTGCACTCTGTGCAAGACTTTGGAGGCACTTATTCAAGAGAAGCCCATAGCATGTTCATGTCTGTTACTATTAGCAGAGATCTTGTTACCTGTTACTCAATCAAACATAAACTGTGCTGTTAATTTGCTCCTTGATGCAGAAGTGACGCTGTGCATCGCCAAGGCCGGCTCCACCTTTGGCAGACTCAACAACAGGCTGTGGAACAACAAAGGCATCAGGCTCAGCACCAAAATCAAAACCTACAGAGCTGTTGTGCTGACCACCTTGTTGTACTGCTGTGAAACATGGACGACGTATCGCTGTCACTTATTTATCGCGGTCACTTTTTATTTAGTTTGTGGTTTGTTGCATGCTGCTGTCTGCACTGAAATACAAAGAGACAAATCATACAGAGAGAGGAATTTTCATCTGATTTAATCATACTTAGAGTTCTTGTTAAACTGTCTGTTGACTGAACTGATTTAATAAATTACCATTCATTTTATTGTGGAATAAAATAAAAATCAGATATAAAACATTTTTGATTACTGATTTTTTTTTTTTTTTTTTTGTATTTTAAGAAATCAAACAGATATAATTAATATTTATTTCCAAACAGAGAGACAGAGAGAGAGATAGATTTGATCTGAAAATGATTTATTCTAGTTCACGCACACACACACACACACACACTGACAGGTACACAAACATAATACTGCACAAAAATCCTGTCCAGCAGGTTGGGTTTTGCTGCTGTTCAACAATCTGACTAGCAGATGTGGTGTGCCATATACATGGATTTGCACGAACGAAGTGCAATGTCTTAAATTAATCAAAATTGATGGCAATGTGTTCCTGGTTTAAATTCAGTCATGTCACCCTGAGAATCAAACAGAAAATGACATTTGTGACATACACCGCATGACACGGACATTCCTGCACACAACTCATCGGCCACCACAACTCTCACACAAAAACACAGAGGAAAATGTAAATCCTGTTAAACACCTCTCTGACAGTGTCTTGAACTATCACACATACCATCTCAAATGTGATGATGGTTTTGCGTGTGATCGCTGCTATCTGAACTCGACATCATCTTCTTCTTGTGACTTCTACATGCTTTCATTTCTTCCCACTAGAGAACTGTAAGAATTTCATTCCCACATCATTTTCCCATTCTTCGATCATGCGCAGCGTTGTTGCAATCTACAAGTCATCAGCGAACTCACAGCTCTGAAAACATCGACAACGCTTACGACCACGGACGCGCGTTATCAGAATGGTGAACGATCCCACAATCCATTGCGCGTGACATCATTCCCTCGTTCCCTATAGATCTGCAGAGATCCATAATCAAAAAGCTTTGTCTTTCCACTCACTGAGAAACTACCTACACCTTCCATTCAATTTCTTTTTTTCTGTTCATTTTAGTTAATTCAGTATCCACTTTAAAATATTCATGTGCAGTCAACACGTTGATGATTACTGAAGGAGTTCTTTTAATTCGGCAGTAAAGGAGACATTGCCATCACGTCAGGCTTTGCAAAATGTTTTGTCAGGATCTGCACTGACCAGTGCCGTGTAGACGAGGCAGTGGAACGGTTGATTCAAATTTTCTTTTCTGTTCATTCTAGTTAATTCAGTGTCCACTTTATAATATTCATATGCAGTAAACACGTCAATAATGTAGTTAGTGTCACTGTATGTGTTCTGTCCAGAATGTGCATTTCTTTGTTTTTAATTGCAAACAGGAAGAACAAGGTCATGGCATACTGTCACAATCGGGAAGCTGCAAAGGGGTGACAGTGGTGTACGGAATCCAGACCGAACATCAACGAAACAGCCTGTTAACGGTTAATGAAATATGGTTAAATTTGGGAGACATACCAACTATTATTGGTATGACTGTGAAGATTTTTTTCCTACTATGTTTAAGCCAAATTTGGTCTTGGCAGACAAAGTATTCCCAGAGAAAATGGCAATGTCAAAGTTTACCACGGTCAGCACATTCACACCGGGTTATAACATACTCACTTTGTTTACACAAGTGAGTCAAAAATAATCATTTGATGCACAAAAACATAAAACAGATTCAAAGACTACGCCTATTACATTTCTTGATTGCACACACACACACACACACACACACACACCTAGTACCTGTCACCTTATCACACCACAACTTTCTTTTCACACCTGAACAGACTGCAAATTTTAATATCACACCTGTACACACCGCAGCTTCCTTAATATCACACCTCTACACACACTCCAAATCGCAACATCCTTATCACACCTGTACACACCAAATTTTTCTTAATATCACACCTGTTCACAAACCGCAACTTCCTTATCACACTTGCACACACCTCAACTTCCTAAATATCACACCTGTACACACACAGCAACTTCCTTAATATCGCACCTGTACACACACAGCAACTTCATTAATATCACACCTGTACACACACCTCAACTTCCTTAATATCACACCTGTGCACACACCTCAACTTCCTTAATATCACACCTGTGCACACACGGCAACTTCCTTAATATCACACCTGTGCACACACCGCAACTTCCTTAATATCACACCTGTGCACACACCACAACTTCCTTAATATCACACCTGTGCACACACCTCAACTTCCTTAATATCACACCTGTGCACACACCACAACTTCCTTAATATCACACCTGTGCACACACCACAACTTCCTTAATATCACACCTGTGCACACACGGCAACTTCCTTAATATCACACCTGTGCACACACCACAACGTCCTTAATATCACACCTGTGCACACACCACAACTTCCTTAATATCACACCTGTGCACACACGGCAACTTCCTTAATATCACACCTGTGCACACACCACAACTTCCTTAATATCACACCTGTGCACACACCACAACTTTCGTAATATCACACCTGTGCACACACCACAACTTCCTTAATATCACACCTGTACACACACCTCAACTTCCTTAATATCACACCTGTGCACACCTCAACTTCCTTAATATCACACCTGTGCACCCACCACAACTTCCTTAATATCACACCTGTGCACACACCTCAACTTCCTTAGTATCACACCTGTGCACACACAACTTCCTTAATATCACACCTGTGCACACACTATAACTTCCTTATCACACATGCACACACCTCAACTTCCTTAATATCACATCTGTACACGCCACAACTTCCTTAATATCACACCTGTACACACACATCAACTTCCTTAATATCACATCTGTGCACACACCTCAATTTCCTTAATATCACACCTGTGCACACACCACAACTTCCTTAATATCACACCTGTGCACACACTATAACTTCCTTATCACACATGCACACACCACAACTTCCTTAATATTACATCTGTACATGCCACAACTTCCTTAATATCACACCTGTACACACACAGCAACTTCCTAAGTATCACACCTGTACAGATATCACAACTTCCCTAATATCACACCTGTCCACCCACAGCAAATTCCTTAATGTCACACTTAATCACATGGCAACTTCCTCAATAACACATCTGATCACACGTCAATTCCCTTAACATCACACTGGTGCACACACCACAACTTCCTCAACATCACATCTCAACACACTGCAACATCTCTTATCACACCTCAACACACGGCAGGCTCATTATCACACCTGAACGTACAACAAAACACCCTCGTCATCAACCCCTGTACTTCCCTGTTGTTTAATATAAATAATATTTCAGCCACAGCAGACTTCTCTACATGGAACTGGGGCTGCTCTACCTGGAAAGAGAACTTTCACCATAATTTGGCACCACCCCTTTTCTTTCTGTTTTTTTTCTCATGTTTCAACTGTCCTCCTTCAGAAGCTATTCATCCATCCACTTATTTTGGCCATCAATGTCGACTCTTTCTGCTCCAGTTCACTGACAATGAAACACGTTTTGGAGATATATTAACTGAAAGACTTGTGCTCAGCACGGTGGCAAACTGAAGTGAGTGTCTTATTACCTTAACTGAAAATTTAATATAGATGTCTAAGTACAGAAACAAAGCAAAATAAATGTGTCTTGATACAGAAACAAGTAAAATAAAAGAGTCTTAACAATGAAACCGTAAATAAGGGGGGAAAGAAACTCTTCTTCTTCTTTGTTCGTGGGCTGCAACTTCCACATTCACTCGTGTGTACACGAGTGGGCTTTTACGTATATGACCATTTTTACCCCACTATGTAGGCAGCCATATTCCATTTTCGGGGGTGTGCATGCTGGATATGTTCTCGTTTCTATAACCCACCAAACGCTGACATGGATTACAGGATCTTTAACATGTGTATTTTGATCTTCTGCTTGAGTGTTCACACAAAGGGGGTTCAGGCACAAGCAGGTCTGCACATATGTTGACCTGGGAGATCGGAAAAATCTCCACCCTTTACCCCTCAGGCGCCATTACCGAGATTCTAACCCGAGACCCTCAGATTGAAAGTCCAACGCTTTAACCTCTCGGCTATTGCGCCCGTCGGAGAGAAACAAAACTCACAAAAATGACAGTACAGAAATCCATACCACAGCAAGGAGGCAGTCCCCACCCATAGCCTCACCTTGAAGAGAAACATCTTCTTGTGAGCCGGCCCTGTTTCACTGACCAGATCAAAGGCCGGCGCTCCCCACCGCCGCTTGGTGCACAGCTCTGTCAGGGCCGACACTGGGTGCTTGCCTGTAACACCCCCTGATGTAACACTCTCTGACTGTAATAATGGCTGTAACACCTGCTGACTATAACACCCGCTGATTGTAACACCCACTGATGTTAACACCCACTGACTGTAATGATGGCTGTAACACCTGCTGACAGTAACATCCGCTGACAGTAACACCCGCTGGCTGTAACACCCCCTGATGTAACACCCACTGGCTGTCCCCCCCCCCCCCCCCCACCCCCCACCTGACTGGAACACACCCTAGCTGTAATCGCCACCAACTGTACCATGCCCCGACAGTAACACCGGCTGGCTTTAACAACTGACTGTAACACTGGCTAGCTGTAACACCTCCTGACTGTAACACCGGCTAGCTGTAACACCTCCTGACTGTAACACCGGCTAGCTGTAACACCTCCTGACTGTAACACCGGCTAGCTGTAACACCTCCTGACTGTAACACTGGCTAGCTGTAACACCTGACAGTAACACCTCCTGACTGTAACACTGGCTAGCTGTAACACCTCCTGACTGTAACACCGGCTAGCTGTAACACCTCCTGACTGTAACACCGGCTAGCTGTAACACCTGACATTAACACCTCCTGACTGTAACACTGGCTAGCTGTAACACCTGACAGTAACACCTCCTGACTGTAACACTGGCTAGCTGTAACACCTCCTGACTGTAACACCGGCTAGCTGTAACACCTCCTGACTGTAACACCGGCTAGCTGTAACACCTCCTGACTGTAACACTGGCTAGCTGTAACACCTGACAGTAACACCTCCTGACTGTAACACTGGCTAGCTGTAACACCTCCTGACTGTAACACTGGCTAGCTGTAACACCTGACAGTAACACCTCCTGACTGTAACACTGGCTAGCTTAACACCTGACATTAACACCGGCTAGCTGTAACACCCCCTGACTGTAACACTGGCTAGCTGTAACACCTGACATTAACACCAGCTAGCTGTAACACCCCCTGACTGTAACACTGGCTAGCTGTAACACCTCCTGACTGTAACACCGGCTAGCTGTAACACACCCTGACTGTAACACTGGTTGGCTGTAACACTGGCTGACTGTAACACCCGACTGTTATAACACACCTGACTGTAACACCACCCACTGACTGTAACACCTGCTGACTGTAACACCCCTGACTGTAACATGTCCTGCCTGTAACGCCCCCCTGACTGTAACACCTGCTGACTGTAACACCCCTGACTGTTACAATACCCCTGACTGTAACACATGTTGACTGTAACACCCCTGACTGTTACAATACCCCTGACTGTAACACAACCCGCCGACCGTAAGACCTGCCGACTGTAACACTGTATGATGCGTAAGTCGTGTCAAACTGCACAACACTGATAAAACACATCGCCACATACACACACACACACCCACACTGGTCTGCTACACTATCATTTCCAAGCAGAGGAAGGTGGCAGAATGGTGAAGACACTCAGTAACCAATACAGACAGTCTGTGAGAGTGTGGGTTCAAATCCCGCTCTCGCCCCTTTCTCCTAAGCTTGTCTGGAGAATCAAACTGAGCGTCTTGTCATTAGGGATGAGACGATGTACGGAGGTCCCACGTGCAGCACGCACTTGGCGCACTGAAAAGGAACCCAAGGCAACGAGAGTGTTGTCCTCTGGCACAATTCTGCAGGAAAATCCACTCTGATAGGTACACAGATAAATAAGCATGCACTCAAGGCCTCGACAAAGCACTGGGTTATGCCGCTGGTCAGGCATCTGTCTGTCTAGCAGATGAAGTGTAGTATATATGGATTTGTCCGAACACAATGATGCCTCTTTCATAAACTGAAACGGAAACTGTCATGTGGTCAACTGTACAGTCGGTACAATCTCATTATTCTACAGGTAAACTGTCATGTGGTCACCTGTACAGTCAGTACAATCTCACTATTCTACAGGTAAACTGTCATGTGGTCAACTGTACAGTCAGTACAATGTCATTATTCTACAGGTAAACTGCAAACACTGACAGGACCGGCACAACAGCTGAGTGATTCATGAGTTGGACTTTCAATGTGAGGGTCCTGGGATCCAATCCCAGCCTCAGCGCCTGGCAGGTAAAGGGTGGGATGCAGAAGAACCAATGACAGAGAACAACAGTGTCATCAGGAAGTGAAGACAGAGCACACAGCTCTGTTCCAAACCACCCAACAAGTTGGAATCTGTTTTTTTAAAAAACACAACAGCAAAGCTGCTAATCTTTCAGAATCCAAATCTTTTAGAATCCAAATTTGTAATCTTGCTGGGTTTTAGGGAGTTCAAATCCGCCCCCCCCCCCCCCCCCCCCCCACCCTCCCCTCCAACCCTCTCTCTCTTGTGAGATGGCATCCCCTGAAGCTGAAGCATCTTTCATTACTAGGACACTCTGAAATCCATCTCCTGCAAAGAAAATACCAGACAAAAAAAACAAAAAAACACACACACACAAAAACATGATCAGCTGTAAGACTGAACACTTCTTGTTTGTCTCACTGACTTATCACGCACCGTGATATTCTGGCCACAGTGTAAAATTCTGAAATGACATCAGCAAATTGTGCTGAAGACGTAACTGTCTCATGGGCAAGACAAATTAATGGGCAGAAACTTTTCCCATGCTGCCAAGTAAAGCATTACCTAATGTGTTCAGTTTTTTGTTTGTTTTTTTTTTCTTTGTTGCTGATTTGCTGCCCGCATCACTTAAAACTTTTTTGTAGATACCATTTCGGTGAAAGCGAATTGGCACTATGCTCAAAGGCAGATTATTAACTTCAGGTTGAATAGCATGGATCAGTGTACAGAGCCAGTACACAAGGTTATAATTCTCATGGATTGCATGGTTTTTCTTTTTCTTTTTCTTTTTAATCCGTGAAAAAAAGAAAGAAGAAAATGACAATTTTGAATGCAGGATTTAAATTCCTAACACTTCCAAAAACTTTGTGATGATTGGAAAGTATGCTGCATGCTGTGAATCAGAGGCACATTTTTACACCCAAGTCAGGCGAGGTTCTCATGAGACACACTAGGAATCTGCATTTTTTTCTTTTTTTTCCAACCACACAGCAGGAGTGGCTAGGTTCCCCCAGTCAAGGTATGCAGCCCTCGGAGCAACTTTGCCACCACGTAAAAGATAAAACCCACTTCCCACCTTGCATCCATTTCTTTGCGTTATGTGTTCCTCGCCACGAGCACACAAGCAAACTGGCGAACAGGAAACAGGTCTCAGAACCCACAGGCTGTACAGTCCAAACCAACAAACCACACCTCTCTTTTTTTCTCTTTTTTGCTGCCCCATCATCTGCACCATTTCGGTGGAATTACTCCCACGCCGCTCACTCCAAGTCTCCCATACACACCCACACACACACCCAGGTTCGTCTGTCTCAGTCCCAGCACCAGCAGTCCACAGGGAACAATCAATGTTAGGTTGCCAAGAGGCCACACACCAGAGGAGACCCTGCACTGCTGCTGAGTCACTTCGGTGGTGTTCAGCAGTGCCTGTTCTGATTTAATATACTTAGGACACCACTTACTAAGACCCTACAGACAACAATAATGGCTTAGTCACGGAGCCAGACTGAGTGAGCGTCTCCCCCAGACTGTAGACCGCCACCACATCCCTCCAAAGGCAGTCCCCCATGAATCCGCCGTCACTAAAGACCTTGACAAGACTCAACCCAAGCGCGACAGTGGAGGGGTATAAGCACACCTCTTTACCTGACAGATCTTTGGCTCGCTGAGGGGGTGGTAGTGGTGGTGCCAGGCCAGGCCCAGGTCCAGGGCCAGGGGCAGGGCCAAGGCCAGGAACAGGTCCCATGCCAGGGCCGTGGGGAGCCCCCGATGGGGTCATGAGGAGAGGAGGCCTAGGACCCTGGCCGGGGAAAGGAGCGGGGAAGGGGGGGCGCAGCATGGGGGTAGGAGGCCGGTGGTCCTGACTCGTCGACAGACCTGCCAAAAAAACCCAGAATCCAGAACATCTCATTGGCTGACCCCTGTCGGGGCAAGGAGGACAAAGTATTATCAAGTCACCACCACTGCTATCCTATATGACAGAACATCTCATTGGCTGACCCCTGTCGGGGCAAGGAGGACAACGTATTATCAAGTCACCACCACTGCTATCCTATATGACAGAACATCTCATTGGCTGACCCTGTTGGGGCAAGGAGGACAACGTATTATCAAGTCACCACCACTGCTATCCTATATGCCAAAATCAAAATGTAAACAGCAACTGAAACACAATAAATTGTTCTTCTTGGTACCAATTTCAGCTGCAGTTCAAAACTCTGAAATACTGTGTGGCTGTATATGTGTGGGCGCAGGTGTGTGTGGATGGGTAGACTGCTGTGGGTGTACAACTTGTGTGTGTTGCCGAGAGAACTGGACTGAAGGTATGTGTGCATCAGTCTTTTGCTCTGGCAGTGAATCAATGTTTTCATGGCTCCTGAAACGATTAAATAACTACTGGTAATGTTACACCACTTGAAAGCTTTACACATCCTTTCTATCTTATCACTCACTGCTTACTGGTCCCATAACCCATCCGGGTTGTAGGGGGTCTTCATTTGGAGTACTGCGGCCAGGGTCCGTAACTTGCATGCATAAAGGAGATCTGACAAGATGAAAGCAGTTCGGTTTGACCTTTCGCTTGACTTTTTTCCTCTCCAAATTGATTTCAACTTTACCATCGCAGCTGTTGTCAGCGCAATTATTGCGTGTACTTTTGGCTTGGATCCTTCTTGTCTGATGATAGCACCAAGGTAACTGAATTGCTTGACTGTTTCAAGTTGCTGACAAAGACTTTGTTTGGTGTCCTGATGGGTTCATTACTGTATCTCTTCAGCTCAGATTTTTCAGCACTGATTTCCAAACCATATTTCACCCGGTTAGCTCATCTTCACTTCCAGCCAGGCTGTCTATATCGTGAGCAAAGCTGAGGTTGGTAACGGTATGCCCCCAAAACTGTGCTGATATGATCTTCCAGGGCGTCAGTCATTCATTCAAGGAGGATGTTAACCCTTTTATCACCAGAGGTGCAGAGCTAGCTCACTGTACATACCAGCTGAGCAGCAGTACACTTCTGTCTAAACCAGCTGTGCAGGACGGGTGTAACGGTGTCACCACCAACCCACTTTAACCTGCCATAACTTCGCTTCAGCTCATTCAATCTTCTTCATTCATAGCTCATTCTAAAGGGCAAAGAATGCAAACTATGATAAGCATGTTTACTTGTAGGAACATATTGACTGAATTTTGAAATCAGTTGATGAAAATGAAAAAGTATGTACTTTTGAGTAGTTTTCACATATTCTTAGTTCTTACACCATTTTAAGTGAAAACCAAGAAAGGCAAAGCCTTCAAGACTCAATTGCAAAAAAAAAAAAAATTACAGAAATCAAAAATTAGTTTGTTGAAATGTGTTCTCGATTCGTATTATATGCTGCACGCAAAAAACAAAAACAACAAAATAAAGTTCAAAATCAAAACTTAGTTTGTTGAAATGTGTTCTCTATTCAATATCATAATTATACACAGCTTTGTCAGAAAAAAAAGGCTTCAATGCAGATTTGAACCAAGCATGTTTGGGTCAAAAATGAGTGGTATTACCCACTGTGCTAACGCGGGTTAACTGTTGACGGTCAAAAATTACTATTTAAGCATGTTCTTTTAGCGGCAATCAAAGTCACAACGCCATTTAAATCATGTTATTTCAGTATATCTCGAGCAATTAAACATTTTCTTTCAAGTCTAAGGTAAAGGAGACATTCCCATTGCCTCAAAAACACTGCAATATATGTCCGTTTTTTTCTGCAGAGATCCGTGATCGACAAGCTTTGTCTTTCCACTCACTGAGAAACTACGGACACCTTCCATTCAATCTCTTTTTTTCTGTTCATTCTAGTTAATTCAGTATCCACTTTAAAACATTCATATCCATTAAACACGTCAATGATTATTTAAGGAATTCTTTTAATTCGGTGGTAAAGGAGACGTTGCCATTGCGTCAGGCTTTGCAACATGTTTTGCCATGATCTGCACTGGCCAGTGCCGTGAAACGCTCAATTCACATTTTCTTTTCTGTTCATTCTAGTTAATTCAGTGTCCACTTTAAAATATTCGTAAGCAGTAAACACGTCAATAATGTTGTTAGCGACACTGTACATGTTCTGTCCAGAATGTGTATTTCTTTGCTTTTAATTGCGAACAAGAAAAACGAGGTCATGGCGTATCGGGAATCGGACAATTGGGAAGCTGCAAAGGGTAACAGCGTTTTTTGGAATCTGGACTAAACATCAACGAAATAAACTGTTAATGATTCAGAAAAACGGTTAAATTCAGGATACTGGAATAAATGTGAAGATTTTTTTCCTACAATGTTTAAGCCAAATTTGGTATTGGCAGACAAAGTATTTCCAGAGAAAATGGCAAAAATGGCAATGTTAAAGTCATTGTTTATTAATACTCACTTTGTTTACACAAGTGAGTCAATGAACACACAGACTGGGAAATACAATTGGAAACAGACATAACACAATGCAATGAAATATGCACTCACCTATGTGCAGAGATGAGAAGATCACACACACACACACACACACACACACACACACACACACACACACACACAGAGTACCACCAGCAATTCCATTTGGGAAAACACCACCAGCACACAAACTGTATGTTGCAAAACTGGGAAGTTTCATGGTTCCTTTCACAAATGTCTTTGTACATTATTAAATAATGTATTTGTGTCAATCTGATATAGCAAAAAAACACCAAAAAAACACCACATCCTATTTGGAAATACCAACACCACACACACTTATGTTGCAAAACTGGAAGGTTTCATGGCTCCTTTCACAAATGTCTTTGTACATCATCAAATGTCTTTGTGTTACTTGTCCATCATTCTCGACCAGTCTGGCAAATTCTTCTCAACTGTCACTGTCAGCAATCGGCACTCCAGCGGGCAAATTATCATCTAAAATCATCTGCAAATCCTATGTGGTGTTGTAAACACCCTTTCATTTGTTTCCTGAATGAGAAATCTGCTAAATAAATTCAGATATATTGGACAACGTGCGTCAACTTGCAACTTAAACGTAGAATAGACATTCCGGAAACACATGGTGAACATTTTGAACTTGTGTGGTTTCATGAAAAGAACGAGCGGGGTTGGTAACTCTGGTGTACAAGTTGCTGATCGGCGTCTGAGCTGTATGTACAAGTTGCCAATCGGCGCCTGAAAGCGTTCAACTAGGAAGTCACTGATCAGCGCCTAAATCGTTGAAAGGGTTGAAAAGTGTGGGAGACAATAGGCAGCCCTGACGTACGCCAACTGATGTGTGGAACCAGTTTCCTAATCTTCCCCGGGCAATAATCACACTACTAGTCTTGTTGTGTAGTTGTTGGATAGTTTGAATCAGCTTTTGGTCCATACTGTAGTTCTTCATAGTGGGCCAAAGTGGGTCATGCCATATCCAGTCAGTAGCCTTTCTGAAGTCAATGAAAATGTGAAAGATTTCTTGCTGATGTTGGTTGTATTTCTCGCACAGAACTTGGAGGTTAAATATTTGTTCTGCTGTGCTTCTTCTGCTTCAAAAACCAGCTTGTTCTTCTGTGATTATTTCTACTGTCTGAGGTCTCGGTCTGTTTTAAATGACTTTCAGCATCACTTTACTTGCATGACCGATCATGCGTATTGTTCTACATAGTTCTGGTACAGTTGTAACTTGCCTGTCTGGGGAAGAGTGGTGATGAGGTATTGTGTCCAGGTTGTTGGACATTCACCGGTCTGCCAGACCATTATTGCAGATGCCAGTGAGGGTGTCTATATTTCATACAGGTAGTTCACTTCTTTCTTTCCCTCTCTCTCTCTCCCCCCTCACACCCCTCTGTCTATCTCCATAAGTCAATATATCTGTGTCTGCCGTAAATGTGGGTGTGAGTGCACTGTTTGGTGTAAATTTCAGATCATTTTGACATGTTTCTTTTTACATGGTGTGTGTGTGTGTGTGTGTGTGTGTGTGTGTGTGTGGCTGTACTAAAGCAAGCAATCCAAATCTGAATGTGCAGTTTACATCTGCATGTAGATCTTAAACAGGTTTATGTTCTGAAACGCTTGTCTTTTATTATTTATACTTACCTTGTTCTGTGAGAACATAACAAGATCTGAAGCCTATAGAAGATGGTCAGATGCTGCCATGACCAGCCCATAAGCAAAAAAATAAAAATAAATAAATAAAAAATAAAAAATCCAAGCAACAACAGTTTGCTGAAGGGAAGAAAGTGAAGGGGTGGGGGTGGTGGGGTGGGGTAGTGACCTTTGCGGTCCATCTTGAGGGTCAGATGCCATGACCAGCCGCAAGCACAAAAAACAAAAAATGTCCAAGCGACAACAGTTTGCTTGACAAAGGGAAGGAAACACAGGGAGAGCAGTGTGGCTGGGGATGGGGGAGTGGCCACTGCAGTCCATCTTGAGGGTCAGACGCCGTGACCGGGCACAAGCAAACACACACACACACACGCAAAAAAGTCCAAGCGACAAACAAACAGTTTGCTTGACGAAGGAAATAAAGCACAAGGGTGGGGGTGGTGGGGTGGGGGTGGTGGGGGACGGGGCGGAGAGTGACCTTTGCAGTCCATCTTGAGGGTCAGACGCCATGACCAGGCACAAGCAAGCACACACACACACACACAAAAGTCCAAACGACAACAGTTTGCTTGACGAAGGAAAGAAAGCGCAGTAGGGGGTGTGGTGGGTGGTGGGGGGCGGTGGTGGTGAGGTGGTGCGAGGGGGAGGGAGTAACAGACCTCTGCGGTCCATCTTGAGGGTCAGATGCCATGACCGGGCACAAGCAAGCACACACACACACACACACACACACACACAAAGTCCAAACGACAACAGTCTGCTTGATGAAGGGAAGGAAGCGGAATGAGGGGTGGTGGGTGGTGGTGGGAGGGAGAGGGAGAGACCTTTGCGGTCCATCTTGAGGGTCAGATGCCATGACCTGGCACAAGCAAGCACACACACACACAAAAGTCCAAACGACAACAGTTTGCTTGATGAAGGGAAGGAAGCGGAATGAGGGGTGGTGGGTGGTGAGGTGAGGTGGTGGTGGGAGGGAGAGGGAAAGACCTTTGCGGTCCATCTTGAGGGTCAGATGCCATGACCGGGCACAAGCAAGCACACACACACAGACACGAAAGTCCAAACGACAACAGTCTGCTTGATGAAGGGAAGGAAGCGGAATGAGGGGTGGTGAGTGGTGAGGTGAGGTGGTGGTGGGAGGGAGAGGGAAAGACCTTTGCGGTCCATCTTGAGGGTCAGATGCCATGACCGGGCACAAGCAAGCACACACACACAGACACGAAAGTCCAAACGACAACAGTCTGCTTGATGAAGGGAAGGAAGCGGAATGAGGGGTGGTGAGTGGTGAGGTGAGGTGGTGGTGGGAGGGAGAGGGAAAGACCTTTGCGGTCCATCTTGAGGGTCAGATGCCATGACCGGGCACAAGCAAGCACACACACACACACAAAAAAAAGTCCAAACGACAACAGTCTGCTTGATGAAGGGAAGGAAGCGGAATGAGGGGTGGTGGGTGGTGGGTGGTGAGGTGAGGTGGTGGTGGGAGGGAGAGGGAGAGACCTTTGCGGTCCATCTTGATGTCCAGCATGAGGGGCTCCTTGTTGCCCTCGTTGTCCTTGCCCAGCCCGTCCCCCGGCTTCCACCCCATCTTCTGCAGCAGGAACATGCCGATCCCACCACGCACCGGCGGCGCCTTGCGAAACTGGTCCTGTGGTCACACACACACACACACACACACACACACACACACACCACACCACACCACACACACACTTCAGTTCACTGACTTTGGTGTAAGGAGCAGGAAGGGTGGGGATGAGGGCACGTAGCTCCAACAGACACCACTCCACAATAAACCGTGCACAGTTTAATTCACATTGGGGGAAGAGAGAGGAGGGAAAAGTACATCTTCTAGGCCAAAAGAAGTATAAACATACAGAATGCAGAATACTTTTATCATCTCCCAAGAGAGAAATTAACTTGTAGTAGTAAATCATGTGAACACTGTACGAAAAATCACAGTCATATGTTTTAAGACAGTAGAACCCATTGCTGAATGAATAAGAGAGAGAAAAATATATATACAAGAGAATGAGTGACAGCCTCATATATGTACATGCACATACAAGCACACACACGCACACACACGCACACGCACATGCACACACATGAAAGACAGACGGATGAGAAAGTCAACTGACAACAAAAGCACCCACAAGACAAGCAATGATGACTTACAATGGCTACCTGTTGACAAGCACCTGCCATCAATCAGACAGCAAAAAAAAAACAAAAAAAAAACAACCCCAAACTAATACCTCAACAGCATGTCAAAGTTTCTGCCTTTTCTTGTCTTATTCAAAGTCCCATACATCACTTCTGCTTTCATCTTCTTTACCTGACCTGAAAAGACCCAGCATTGTATATATATTGACTGTGCCCCGCAAAAACCAACCATAGTCTCAATTTTTTTAGGAAATTATCAGTCACTGAAATTGAGAAAAGGAGAAATTAGGTCACTTTACAAAAGACATAGACTTCACTACTTCTTTTTTTTTTTTTTTTTTTAAGAAATCCCTAGAATCTACATGAAAAAATAGCACTGGTACACATCTCGGTCTTCATTTCCTTCTCATCAGAGACTGACAGAAGGCATCACAGCAGAATCAGTCAGCTGTTGGACCTCTGACCACAGCGTACACCAGAGGCCAGGGCTCAAGGCTCCGTTTCAGCATGGCCTGGTGTCCTTGGGGAAAGGCGTTCTACTCCCATTTTCCTCACCCCACCCAGGCATCAATGGCTACCTGACTTCGGTTGGGGAAGGTTAAAAGTGGTGTTTGGAGAGGATCAGGCCCCGCCTTCCTGTGCCGAACCCTACAAGTAATGGACATAAATCAACCCCTTGACCACTGACACTCTGGAGGTCAGCTGTATAATGCCGAACCCTACAAGTAATGAACATAAATCACCCCCCTGACCACTGACACTCTGGAGGTCAGCTGTATAATGCCAAACCCTACAAGTAATGAACATAAATCACCCCCCTGACCACTGACACTCTGGAGGTCAGCTGTATAATGCCAAACCCTACAAGTAATGGACATAAATCACCCCCCTGACCACTGACACTCTGGAGGTCAGCTGTATAATGCCAAACCCTACAAGTAATGGACATAAATCACCCCCCTGACCACTGACACTCTGGAGGTCAGCTGTATAATGCCAAACCCTACAAGTAATGAACATAAATCACCCCCCTGACCACTGACACTCTGGAGGTCAGCTGTATAATGCCAAACCCTACAAGTAATGGACATAAATCAACCCCCTGACCACTGACACTCTGGAGGTCAGCTGTGTAATGCCGAACCCTACAAGTAATGGACATAAATCACCCCCCTGACCACTGACACTCTGGAGGTCAGCTGTATAATGCCAAACCCTACAAGTAATGGACATAAATCAACCCCTTGACCACTGACACTCTGGAGGTCAGCTGTATAATGCCAAACCCTACAAGTAATGAACATAAATCACCCCCCTGACCACTGACACTCTGGAGGTCAGCTGTATTCCATATGCAGAGGGAAAAAAAAACTGAATCAGTACTATGTACACTGAAACTACTCTATTTGTGGGGATTTATGCAAAAAATTATATAACAATTTGTGAATATTTCAGCAAACAAACTCAAACTATAGAAACAAACAAAAAAAGGAACTATAGGCCTCTCGGTCTCTTCTTTATCAGAATTATCAGAAACATTTTCTGACTCATTGTGCAAGTTTTCTTTATCACTGTTCGTATCATTTAAAATTTTAAAGGATTGCGAGTCCAAGACCACTGTGGCGTCAACATTTTGAAGAAGACATTTCAATTCTCTGGAGCCCCCCCCCCCAAAAACAAAAACAAATGATGTATGACTCAGTGGGCTGGAAAAGGGAAGCAAATCACTTTTCTGAACTTTTCCTGAGCCTGTCAACATCAGTCAATGCTTCTCTATGGAACCCCTAACATTCACAGATACTCCTTCAGTGTTTCAAGACATGACGAAACGAAAGTTATGTTGACATCATGTGGCGTAACCCGCCAAGATCTACAGCCAAGCAAGTGGTTCCAAGTGCCAACGGAAAATTCCCACCCAGCTTGCAACATTCCATTCCTGTTCAGTCTGGAACTTTACTGTCTACGTGACATGTACGGCAAACATCACACCCATGTGACGCTACCCCTCTAGAATGAGCGTACTCTGTGACATTATGACCTCTTACTCTATCCTAACACCACAGGAAAGAGATGGAAAACCACCATCAGAACATCCTCCTTTTTCTCAGCTTTTCCTGGCTGGATGAGTGAATGAGCCAACAAGAGAAAATCATGTCAGTCTGCAAGTTTGTTTTTTACTGTTGCTTTTTTTTTCTTCTTTTTTTTTTTTTTTTTTTTTTTTTTTTTTTGCTCTTGGTGAAGTGGACAGCCTGTCCCAATCTGACCTGAATTCAACTCATATTGATGCAAACTCATCTGCACTTTCATGTGACTGGGTGTGTACAATAAACACCCATGACTTTGTGAGGATTCCTCACCTACTGATCACGCAGACAACCACAATGTAATACAGCCCGAGCATCCTCCTGTGTGGATCAGCTTCAGGTAAAAGGCTTGTTGTGGCTGAACTGCATGCACACACACACACACACACACACACACACAGAGTCACCCACATACATGCGTGTGCACAAACACGCCAGGTATCCAATCTGAAACAAGATCCACTCATGCAGAGAAGAAAAGAGTAGGGGGGGTGTGGGGGACAAGGTGAAAGTCTAGCAAAGGACAAGTACAAGGTCAACGTTGGAAAGAAGAAGCTCAGGGACGACGACCATCATGGTGGTGGGCGACGACGCGACGTCCGCTCCTTGAGTGGCGCGTTGTGGGGAGGTGGTGGTCTTGCTGCCACTGAAAACACACCCCATCCCTCCTCACAGTTCAAACACCCACCCACACGTCCCCACAAAGAGGACAGGGGCTGATCACCTTCAGTCTTACCCACCGCCGTGCGCTGTCTGCGTTACTGTTATCCATGCACTTCACATTGCCAGTCTGCTAACCCCCCAACTCTCTTATCCTCTCTGTCCACTTTCACCAGGTCCTTGTATCTTCACTTCTAGCTCTTACGCTGCCCACAGTTTCTGCCATCTTGTACTTCACAGACATCTGATCTGCCCACCCCAACAAACTGAAGCATCCATTAAAAGAAAATTTGAGAGATAAAAAAAAAACCCACCAGAATTAAGTTTAACACACACCAATGACTTGTAAATTGTGAATATGCTGGTAATAACTTATTGGAAAGAAAATTTCCTTAAGACACATTCCAACAGAATGAGTGCATCTTTCAGCTGGTGGCGGTGTAATGTGATGAAAGGCAATAGCTGAGATTGGCAGTGGTCAGCAGACTCAAACTGACATTTAGCTCACTCTTTCTCTCCTACCTTTTCGTTCTTTAGGAATGATGACGTTCAGCTGTGAAAACTAATTCTTCATCTACATGTCTACAGTCACCAGGAAGTGTGACAGGAGGACACTAGGAATGATGACGTTCAGCCGTGAAAACTAATTCTTCAGCTACATGTCTACAGTCACCAGGAAGTGTGACAGGACACTAGGAATGATGACGTTCAGCCGTGAAAACTAATCCTTCAGCTACACGTCTAGTCACCAGGAAGTGTGACAGGACACTAGGAATGATGACGTTCAGCCGTGAAAACTAATTCTTCAGCTACATGTCTACAGTCACCAGGAAGTGTGACAGGACACTAGGAATGACGACGTTCAGCCGTGAAAACTAATTCTTCAGCTACACGTCTACAGTCACCAGGAAGGGTGACAGGACACTACACAGAATTTTCCTTTGCCCCTAAGTTCTCTCTCTCTCTCAAATCTGCTTCAGCTTGTTCAAAGATAATATAATAAATGCACAGACAATAACCATGACGATCACCTGAACTTTTCCATGATTCGCAATACCTGAGAGTGACAGCACACTAACCCTAAGCTGAGTGTATCAAATTACGGGCAAGCTGCTACAGGTGCCAAGCTGATGACCGTTACCCTGTTGGAATTAACTGCAGATTGAGTTCAGATGACAAATCTTGTGCCGTTGGTGTTCTTCTTCTCTTCAGTTTCCCAGACGTTTGTTTTCACGAGGTACACACCATGCAAGAGGAGTGTGTGTCCTAGCAGAATGCGGCCTAGGAAAGTGCGGACAACAGTAAGCGTTGTTTCCTGTTCCAGCCGTCAGTACCGAAAGTCATGGTCACATGTCTAAGCTGTCTTGTTTCCTGTGCTACACTATACTCTTGTGACTTTTCCTTTGCTCAATGCTATTTTTTGATGCTTGAACTACGGGTGTCCAACTCCGAGATTATGAAACAAACCCATGAAAACTGTCATGGTCAAGGTAGCCTTTAATACCGATACCACTACTACTACTAATGATAATAATAATAATGACAATAATAATAATCATAATAACAATCATAATAACAATAATACTGATAATTATGATCAGAAATAAGCAAAAGGCGTCATCCACAGACCTGTCCATGTCTTAGGTGTTTCTGTCTACATGCACTGATCAGTTCTGGATCTTCTGTATCCCTTTAGATTCCGAGAGAACTTGATGTGTGCGTGTGAAAAGTCTAGTGTGAAAGCGCTTTGATGCTGTCTCCGCACAAGATTCCGGACGCATCAAAGCGCTCTCACTCCAGACGTTTCACACCGCATGCGCCAAGTTCTCTGAATCCAAAGGGATGGCAGACAACGCTTCCTCGTCACGCAGATACATTCTCTTTTTTTCTTCTTTTTATTTACTTCGTTATAATAATCAGACCCAAGGTGATCATCCCGTAGGAAGTGGGTGTTTGACACGGTGAGTACTCACCACTCCGGGCTGTGTCGGAGGCGAGTCAACACAAGTGCCTGTGCCCCGCTACAGGCACTCACTTGGGTCCCCGGCTCGCCTCCATCTTCATCATCATCATCATCATCATCATGATAATACATCTCAGTACCACCTGAAAAAACGCTGTACACAACACACACTTTCAGACAAGGGAGAAAGGCTCCCTTGCCTAAAGTGTGCGTCACCTGCAAAAAACAACAACAAAAAACAAACACGGGTGTGTCTCACGCACACTTTCAGACAAGGGAGAAAGGCCCCCTCACCTAAAGTGTGCGTCACCTGCAAAAAAACAAACAAAACTTGGGTGTGTCACACACACACTTTCAGACAAGAGAGAAAGGCCCCCCTCGCTTAAAAATCATGGATACCTATACGTCGTCACCTGGACAAAAACGACCAATCAACTTGGGGAGTGTCACACACACTTTCACACAAAGGAAAGAAAGGGTCCCCCTCGCCTAAAGTGTTTCCAGCAGCAGAACAGGTATGAGACACACACTGTCAGCCACAAAACCAGCACTGATTCACAGACATTTTTCTGGCACATGACAGCAAACATCCTCTCTCTGTAAAGCCTCTTGACAGGATTTTTTTTTCTACACGGTTATTCCACTTCAGGGAAATAATATCAGAAAACACTTTCCTTTAATTTTTTTTTTCAGCACGAACAGGAAACACTGAGGAAAAAGAAGCTGTCTAGTCTGTCAGTCTCAGCAACCCACTTGACCACAAACTCCAGACAACATGTACTTATCGTTTACTGGCCAATTGTGTGTACATACTACACCATTGCTGGGCACACGGAAAGCTGTCAGTAACTAAGCAGTAGGCTTGTCCCAGACTGTTCCTAAGCAGTAGATATGTCCCATACTGTTCCTAACTAAACAGTAGATATGTTCCACACTGTTCCTAACTAAACAGTTGATATGTCCCACACTGTTCCTAACTAAACAGTAGATATATCCCATTCTGTTCCTAACTGAACAGTCGATATGTTCCACACTGTTTATTACTAAACAGTAGATATATCCCATTCTGTTCCTAACTAAACAGTAGATATATCCCATTCTGTTCCTAACTAAACAGTTGATATGTCCCACACTGTTCCTAACTAAACAGCAGATATGTCCCACACTGTTCCTAACTAAACAGTAGATATGTCCCACACTGTTCCTAACTAAACAGTAGATATGTCCCACACTGTTCCTAACTAAACAGTAGATATGTCCCACACTGTTCCTAACTAAACAGCAGATATGTCCCACACTGTTCCTAACTAAACAGTAGATATGTCCCACACTGTTCCTAACTAAACAGTTGATATGTCCCACACTGTTCCTAACTAAACAGCAGATATGTCCCACACTGTTCCTAACTAAACAGCAGATATGTCCCACACTGTTCCTAACTAAACAGTAGATATGTCCCACACTGTTCCTAACTAAACAGTAGATATGCCCCACACTGTTCCTAACTAAACAGCAGATATGTCCCACACTGTTCCATCAATAACTAAACAGTAGATATGTCCCACACTGTTCCTAACTAAACAGCAGATATGTCCCATACTGTTCCTAACTAAACAGTAGATATGTCCCTTACTGTTCCATCAATAACTAAACAGTAGATATGTCCCACACTGTTCCTAACTAAACAATAGATATGTCCCACACTGTTCCTAATTAAACAGTAGATATGTCCCACACTGTTCCATCAGTAACTAAACAGTAGATATGTTCCTAACTAAACAGCAGATATGTCCCACACTGTTCCAAACTAAACAGTCGATATGTCCCACACTGTTCCTAACTAAACAGTAGATATGTCCCACACTGTTCCTAACTAAACAGTAGATATGTCCCATACTGTTCCATCAATAACTAAACAGTAGATATGTCCCACATTGTTCCTAACTAAACAGTAGATATGTCCCACACCATTCCTAACTAAACAGTAGATATGTCCCATACTGTTCCTAACTAAACAGTAGATATGTCCCATACTGTTCCTAACTAAACAGTAGATATGTCCCACACTGTTCCTAACTAAACAGTAGATATGTCCCACACTGTTCCTAACTAAACAGCAGATATGTCCCACACTGTTCCAAACTAAACAGTAGATATGTTCCATACTGTTCCTAACTAAACAGTAGATATGTCCCATACTGTTCCTAACTGAACAGTCAATATGTCCCACACTGTTCATTACTAAACAGAAGATATGTCCCACACTGTTTGTTACTAAACAGTAGATATGTCCCACACTGTTCCACCAGTAACTAAACAGAAGATACGTCCCGCACTCTCCCTAACTAAACAGTCGATATGTCCCACAATGTTCCAAGCTAAACAGTTGATATGTCCCACACTGTTCCAAACTAAACAGTAGATATGTCCCACACTGTTCCTAACTAAACAGTCAATATGTCCCACACTGTTCCTAACTAAACAGTAGATATGTCCCACACTGTTCCAAACTAAACAGCAGATATGTCCCACACTGTTCCTAACTAAACAGTGGATATGTCCCACACTGTTCCATCAGTAACTAAACAGCAGATATGCCCCACACTGTTCCAAACTAAACAGCAGATATGTCCCACACTGTTCCAAACTAAACAGCAGATATGCCCCACACTGTTCCTAACTAAACAGCAGATATGCCCCACACTGTTCCTAACTAAACAGCAGATATGCCCCACACTGTTCCTAACTAAACAGCAGATATGCCCCACACTGTTCCTAACTAAACAGCAGATATGCCCCACACTGTTCCTAACTAAACAGCAGATATGTCCCACACTGTTCCATCAGTAACTAAACAGTAGATATGTCCCACACTGTTCCTAATTAAACAGTAGATATGTCCCACACTGTTCCTAACTAAACAGCAGATATGTCCCACACTGTTCCTAACTAAACAGCAGATATGTCCCACACTGTTCCAAACTAAACAGTTGATATGTCCCACACTGTTCCAAACTAAACAGTAGATATGTCCCACACTGTTCCTAACTAAACAGCAGATATGTCCCATGCTATTCATAAAGTTAACAGTAGATATGTCCCACACTATTCATAAAGTTAACAGTAGATATGTCCCGCACTGTTCCTAACTAAATAGTAGATATGTCCCATACTGTTCCATCAGTAACTAAACAGTCGATATGTCCCACACTGTTCCTAATTAAACAGCAGATATGTCCCACACTGTTCCTAACTAAACAGCAGATATGTCCCACACTGTTCCTAACTAAACAGTCGATATGTCCCACACTGTTCCTAACTAAACAGCAGATATGTCCCACACTGTTCCTAACTAAACAGCAGATATGTCCCACACTGTTCCTAACTAAACAGTCGATATGTCCCATACTGTTCCTAACAGCAGATATGTCCCATACTGTTCCTAACTAAACAGCAGATATGTCCCACACTGTTCCATCAGTAACTAAACAGCAGATATGTCCCACACTGTTCCTAACTAAACAGTAGATATGTCCCACACCGTTCCTAGCTGAAACTGTTCCTAACTAAACAGTCGATATGTCCCATACTGTTCCTAACTAAACAGTGGACTTTTCCCCACACTTTTCCTGACAGCAGATATGTCCCACACCGTTCCACCAAGTAACAAGGAGGGTGGGGAGGAGGAGAGGAGGGGAGGGGAGGGACAGGGAGGTAACTGGGAAGAAAAGGTGAAATGAAGAAGAAAAAAAAAAAAAAAAGAAAAGAAAGAAAACGAAATGGAGCAGTTAAAACATCCTCTCAATCATCATCTTTAAATATCACCCCAAACAAAGCACTTCCCTAACAAGGGCAAGTAGTAAGTTCAAAAGGAAAAAAACCAACAAAAAAGAAACGAAAGGACTAAAGAACAGAAAGGGGGATATGTGGGTGGGGGCGTGGGGGGAGTGAGTGGTCAATGTGGGGATACAGATGTTGGAGGAAGGGAGGAAGAGGAGGAGGAGGAGGAGGGGGCATGGGATGAGAGGAAAGCATTCAGTACATCATGTAGAAGAGGAGGAGGAAGAGGAGGAGGAGGAGGAGGGGGCAAGGGATAAGAGGAAAGCATTCAGTACATCATGTAGCCCTCACAAACCCCCACCCCACCCCACCCTTCCCCATGACCAAGCTCTGTGAGTGTGGGAGTTCCCTCCCCCTGAACATGGGGCCAGACAAATACAGCAGGAGACAGGGGGTCATCAGGAACAGGGAGAGAAACAGACCACGCAGCCATTCATTCACAGCTTTCTACGTCAATCTACCCCCCTCTCCAACATCAGACACTGTCTGCTGAACATCGGAGCTTCCGTCACCGACAGTGAGCACCCAGCACCCAGTCAGACCACAGTTCAAATACGGTATGTCTGATCACAACTTCTATCTGCACATTCTTCACCAGATATCTAAAGGAATCAATTCATTGATAAGTTAGTAATTTCCTCCCCCCCCCCCCCACCCCGAAAAAAAAAAATTCCATGAATTAAGTTTGTAAAATCACACACACACACACACACACGCTTACACGCATGCATACACACATGAAAAAATATCTCTTAGTAAACAACTTGTACATTTCAACCCCACCCATCCCCCACCCACAACACACACACACACACACACACACACACACACACACAAGCATTCCTCTCACAACAACATCCTAAAAAATTCCTACACTGTGCTCCAAACAATGCGATCCAATCAGAGATCCGATCCGCTACACCAGAACGTCACATGCAGAACTCTGCCTTCCGGTTCAAAGTACAGAGAGTGGGGAGTGGGGGGGGGGGGCAACCGAACCAAAGCGTGCGACAGTGTGGGAGCCTCAGCCATGCTGGTTTCATGGGCGGGCAGCCTGAGCATGATGGCTACTCTACACAGCAGGGTGGCCATCAGGTTTAGGCCTTTGATGAACTCAGCATTCTGTGTCTGGCTCCTTTATTCTCTCTTTTTTTTTTTCTTTTTTTTTTTTTTAACTCACTTAGTATTGCCAGTTCGCTCCCCTGACTTTCCCCACAGACGACCCCCATTTGTGTGGGTAAGAAAAAAAATTGCCAAAAAAACAAATGTTAGAATTTATGAACTGAAAACTTCCAGACTGATCAGTAACATAACCAGCTAGTTGGGGACAAAACAGAAAAAACTTCCTCCCTTCATATGCTATCACAAAGTGAGACCTTCGTATGATAAGGGCTTTTTCATGTCATGGATAGACCTTCGTATCTTACAGACTTTCTCATGTGTCATGGCAAGACCTAGGTATGATCAAGGCTTTTTTCATGTACCATGGCAAGACCTAGGTATGATCAAGGAATTTTTCATCTGTCATGGCAAGACCTAGGTATGATCAAGGACTTTTTCATCTGTCATGGCAAGACCTAGGTATGATCAAGGACTTTTTCATGTATCATGGCAAGACCTAGGTATGATCAATAGGACTTTTTCATGTACCATGGCAAGACCTAGGTATGATCAAGGCTTTTTTCATGTACCATGGCTAGACCTGGATATGATTATTAAAAAATAAAAAATAAAAATTCATGTATCACGGCTAGACCTAAGTATGATAAAGGCTTTTTTCATGTATCACAGCTAGACCTGGATATGATTTTTTTTATTAATTCAAGTATCACGGCTAGACCTAGATATGACAAAGGCTTTTTTATGTAGCATGGGTAGACCCTCGTATGATCAAGGCCTATTTTCATGTCTCATGACTAGACCTGGATATATCAAAAGATTTTCAGCAAATCTTAAAGATTTCCTTATGAATTTTGAAAACTTGATACTACCACATCCAAAGGTGTGTCACTGATGATTCAATATTTATGACACTGTTCTGCTGTCTCTCTCCCTGCCTGCATTCCTGTCTGGCAAAAAAATCACTTTTTTTTTCTTTCTCTTCTCTTCTTGAAAATGAAGTATGTCCTGAGCATTATTTTTTTAATATGTGTTTTTTATTGTTGTTATTTCCTGAGCATTATTTTTTTAATATGTGTTTTTATTGTTGTTATTTTCATTTCCCAGATGACTGGATGCGGAAAAAAAAACGCACACAAAAAACACCAAAAACAAAACAAAAAAGTTAAAATGCTTATGTTTGAAATAAAAAATTTTCAAGGCCATGGGGACTGGGATGCATTGTTTTTTAAAAGACATAACAGTGCTTACTCCATTACCTATTAAAAACAAATCAGTTTTTCCGTCGTTATTTTTTTTTCCGTTTCTTCAGACACACCCCCGGCGGCGGTCAAGCCAGGGTCAAGGGGATGAGGGAGGATCAGATCCCACATCGGATCCCACTGTTCCAAGCACACTGACCACCACCATGACCACCCAGCAGCAATGACCCTCCTGAGCCCCCTTACCCCCAGTCAGCCCCCAACACTCCCCCATTCCCCTGCCCTACCTTCTTGGCCCAGGCCTGGTTCCTCTTGTCCGGCCCGGCCAGCTCCTCCTGGGTCAGAATCCGCACGTCCGTCGTCCCCGTGAACTGACCAGGCAGGTGCTTTGACTGGGCCCAGGCATGTGCCTGTCACAAAACAGTGTGTGCGTGAAAGAGAGTATGTGTGTGTGTGTGTGTGTGTGTGTGTGTGTGTGTGTTGTGTGTGTGTTTGTGTGTGTGTGTTTGTGTGTGTGTGTTGTGTGTGTGTTTGCGTGTGTTGTGTGTGTGTGTGTGTGTGTGTGTTGTGTGTGTGTTTGTGTGTGTGTGTTTGTGTGTGTGTGTTGTGTGTGTGTGTGTGTGTGTGTTGTGTGTGTGTTTGTGTGTGTGTGTTTGTGTGTGTGTGTTGTGTGTGTGTGTGTGTGTGTGTGTGTGTTGTAACGACTGACCCGGCAGGTGCTTCAACTGCACCCAGGCGTGTGCCTGTCAAAAAACAGTGTGCAGAGATGCCAACCCCTCTCAAGTGTTTGGTAGGAACATTTTGATTTTGGTAGGAATACTAGGACTTCGAGCCACATCAGCAAACGTACATTTTATCTACAAGGCCTACAAACACTTGGGCCTACCTGCAACACCGTGTAACTGCTACAATTAAGCTGATCGGTCCACTCAACTCAATGCTGTTTCAATGTAAACATGCATGCAATTAGCTGAGTATCACCAAGCGAGACCAAGGTTAGTAGTGACTGCCCTGGCCTGGTGATTGACAGGTCTAGAGCATCTGGGTAATGTTTACCACAGGAAAGCATGTGAACATGCTATCCAGTTGAAAATGAATTCAGGACAATTTTGAGGTTGGCGTAACGTTGGAACAAACTACAATCAAGTGTAACAAAATATGGCAAAATTGTAACAATTGGCATATCTGTGCCTGTCAACAAACAGTGTGTGTGTATGTGTGTGTGTGTGTGTGTGTGTGTGTGTGTGTGTGTGTGTTCTTCAGTTTAACATCTATCCACACATTGTGATTTTAGACTAAAAAATAAATAAATAAATAAATTCTAAAAAATCAATGTGCAAAGGGGAGATCCGGGGAAAATCTCCACCCTTTACCCACCATGCGCCGTTACCGAGATTGGAACCTGGGACCCTCAGACTGAAAGTCCAACGCTTTAATCATTCGGCTATCGCACCTGTCTGAGACCAACGTCTGAAGGCTGGGGAAACAAAGAGTGAGAAAAGAGCAGGTAAAAACAACTGCTCCGTGTTGGTTCCTCTCCTCCAAGTGTGCCTGTTCAGACAGCCAAGGGAGGCCACTGACTGACTGACTGACTGACCTGTTCATTGATTCTGTGGACGGAGTGACTGACTGACCTGTTCATTGATTCTGTGGACGGAGTGACTGACTGACCTGTTCATTGATTCTGTGGACGGAGTGACTGACTGACCTGTTCATTGATTCTGTGGACGGAGTGACTGACTGACCTGTTCATTGATTCTGTGGACGGAGTGACTGACTGACCTGTTCATTGATTCTGTGGACGGAGTGACTGACTGACCTGTTCATTGATTCTGTGGACGGAGTGACTGACTGACCTGTTCATTGATTCTGTGGACGGAGTGACTGACTGACCTGTTCATTGATTCTGTGGACGGAGTGACTGACTGACCTGTTCATTGATTCTGTGGACGGAGTTCAGGGCCTGTTCAGACAGCCTAGGGAGGCCACTGACTGACTGACCTGTTCATTGATTCTGTGGACGGAGTTCAGGGCCTGGGAGTCAAAGGGGTTCTGCTCCAAGCGTCGCATGGCCTGGATCCGCTCCGAGATGATGGCGCCGATGTCAATGTCTGGCTGGAAACACACAACAAACGGCGTCACACATCACACAGCAAACACACACACAGTCACTGCACTCCTCACCCTCTTCCCTCCTCCCATACATATGTGGAGTGTTGGCCTAGGAGTAATGCGTCCGCCAAGGAAGCCAGAGAATCGGAGTGCACTGGTTCGAATCCCTCACTCGCCAGTATTTTCTCCTCCTCCACTGGATCTTGAGCTGTGGTCTGGACGCTAGTCATTTGGATGAGATGATAAACCGAGGTCCTGTGTGCAGCATGCACTCAGCGCACGTGAAAGAACCCACAGCAACAAAAGGGTTGACCCTGGCAAAATTCTGTACAAAAATCCAGTTTGATAGGAAAACAAATAAAACTGTAGGCAGAAAAAAATACAAAAAAATGGGTGGCACTCTCAGTGTAGGAACACGCTCTCTCCCTGAGGAGAGCAGCCTGAATCTCACACAAAGAAATCTGTTTTGACAAAAAAGAGAAATAGAATGCATTCGTTTTCATTGACCAGTGGGCTTCTAGCTGTTTTCACCTTGCCATGCTCTGTTTTCTGAGTTGTGCACGCTGTGTGTGTTTCAGTTTCCAGAACCCACCAAACACCAACATGTATTACAGGATTTCTGTGTGCAACTGATCTTCTGCATTGCGTGGAAATTCAGGCACTAGCAGGTCTGCACATCTGTCGACCTGAGAAACTTGAAAAATATCCGCCTTAAAACAACCAGGCACTGTGACTGGGATTTGAACCTGAGACCCTGCGATTGAAGGCTGGATGTTTTAACCACTTGGCAGTTGTGTCTACAGCTTCCCTCCTTTAACCCTTTCACCACCAGCGAGTTTAGAGCGCAACACTCCAAGGCGCCTGCTGATTTTCAAGAAAGAGCAAGAAATTACACACACCGATTTCAAATTACTATCACTTTCTTCTTTTTGAACCAAATGACTTCCTGTTTTGTTTTCTTCTAAAGTAAGAGGAATGATGGAATATTTGCGTTTTGGAGCAAATAAATGATGTTAATATTTTTATTTTTGTGTTAATTATTATGTTGTTGTTTTTCTTCAAAACCAATTTTGCACTTCAACACATTACAGACACAAAGACAGGTACAACACAAACATCACTGCAATGCAGTTGACAACAAAGCAAACTCACCAACTGAAGTCTTCAGTACAACTATATTTCCCATGTAATGGTGTAATCCAGAATATAATCCATGGGAAACACACAAAATGAACTGGAGTTTTTATAGAAAAATGATGATTTCTGTCACTTCACTTGAAGGTCTCACAGTGTCCTCACCTGAAATATCTTACTGTGGTGGAACTATATATACACTGTACAACTATCTGATGAAACTGAAATACTACTAAGGTCAGAAAATAAATGAATGGAGGTAAAATATGCATACAAATATGTACACAGGTCTGAACTGTTCACTGTTGCCGTGTTGGAGACCGTGAATTTTAGTTGCTGCTGCTTTCCTGTAGTCCTCCACAGTATGATACAGTTCAAAGCACAGAGTGGGACACATTGGCTTCTTGAACATTATGGTTCCAGATGGCAGGTTGAGCAGCCAGTATGTCCGCCAGTAGTCCTCGATTTCAGGCTTACAACACAGCCCCATCGCGATCTGAAGTGCTGTGTATGCCTTCATCTCGGGGACAGTGACGTCTTTGGCAGCATTCAGCCTTGAATGTTGACCGAGTTCAGTGACGGGCGCAATAGCCGAGTGGTTAAAGCGTTGGACTGTCAATCTGAGGGTCCCGGGTTCGAATCACGGTGACGGCGCCTGGTGGGTAAAGGGTGGAGATTTTTACGATCATCCAGGTCAACATATGTGCAGACCTGCTAGTGCCTGAACCCCCTTCGTGTGTATATGCAAGCAGAAGATCAAATACGCACGTTAAAGATCCTGTAATCCATGTCAGCGTTCGGTGGGTTATGGAAACAAGAACATACCCAGCATGCACACCCCCCCCCCCCTCCGAAAACGGAGTTTGGCTGCCTACATGGCGGGGTAAAAACGGTCATACACGTAAAAGCCCACTCGTGTGCATACGAGTGAACGCAGAAGAAGACCGAGTTCAGTGATGCCTGACAGCAGCTCCTCTGCATACAGATTAGACTGGTCAGCCATGAGTTGGAATGCTGATTCTGGGAAGAAAAGCATAAAGAAGTCCACTGGACGGAGTTGTCAGTGTTGACAAGGACACCTGAAACACATGAGCCAAAAAAAGAGTAAAAAACAATCAGTAACAATTATATAACAGCTGATTTATTATCAGCTAATGATAAATACTGTAAATAAAAGATATCATACTCATAAACAAGTGCACAAACAGCAGAAACATAGATTTTTACACAGGCATTGTTTTACACAGTGTATCTCCATAATCTTCACAACAACAAAAAATTGACATGAAATATTTGTGTGATAAATAAACATACTGCTCTTGCTCTCCAACGTCCTACACTTGTCTGATACAATGCACACATAATTTTATATGTGCTACTAGTAAATGAATAGTGCACCTCTGATCTGTTCATATAAAAAATAAGTACAACCTAATCTTAGTCACACACACTCTCAGTGACACACATGTGCGAGCACACACACACACACACACACACACACACACACACACACACAGCTCTTACCTGTTTTCTTAGTAAAATTTGGAAGCCATTCTGCAGGACAGTAGGGATCATCCATGTGGTACAACACCCACTAAAACAAATCAGGGCTTGACACAGCTGTTCTACCACGCCCCCTCCCTCCTGGTCGTTGGCATGTAGTCGAGCTTGACCCACGGCCAAGCTGTGTTGCTGGTCTCCGACGTGACACAGACGCTGCCACTTGAGCAACACACTCTTCCCCTTCACTATCACGGTCACTCACAGCTGCCGATGTGGTGAGCCGTAGTCAGGAACACGTGCTCCACTCGTCTGGCCACGCCCCATACGCTCGATTGCGACTTGGTACTTGGCTTGGTGCCCAGTCACCATCACTATCACTCTCCTCCTAAAACAATGAAACTTCTTCATCATCATACGGCAATTCTTCACCCCAACCATCATTTTGTGGCCTGGCTGCAGTCTCAGTTGCTCAATAACTTGCCCAGTTGTGAAGTAGCGTTGTCTGCTCATCAATGCAGCCCTTTTGGAAAATGAAAAGATCCAAGTTGCGGATAAAACTATAATAAATTCACTCAAAAACTTGCAGAAGTACTGAAAAGATGGCGCAAATCCATAGAAGGGGATTCCCCTAGTCACAAGCACAAAATATGGCCTTTCAAACATCCCCAAAATAAGAATGGTAGGTTTGTGAATGACCTACCCTGATCTGGTCGCCACTCGCTGACATCGGCAGTCTCCCGAGTGGGTGCCGAAAGGCGACAACAGCGGCCAAAGTGTTAAAACAACCAGGCATTGTGACTGGGATTTGAACCCAAGACCCCTAGTTTGAAGGTCGGACGTTTTAACCACTTGGCAGTTGTGTCTACAACTTCCCCTCTTTAAATTTGAATCTATGTTTGCTTTACTGAACCAAACATCAAAACTTCAAAATGTCACATCACTAACTCTCAACAAAAAAATTCACACAAATAATACGTATTACATGTGTGTGTGTGCGCGTGGGCGTGTGCGTGTGTGTGCGCGCACATCTCTGCGTGTGTGTGTGTGTGCGTATGTCTGTGTCTGTGTGGGTCTCTGTGTGTGGGTTTGTGTCAGTGGGTTTGTGTGTCTGTGGGTCTGTGTAAGTGTGTGTGACTATAACATACTCTTAAAAACACGCACATACATATCATATACACTCTAAAAACACACACACACACATATTTATATTTCAGTTTTCCAGTATGCATGTGTGCCAGAGAAGACAAACACTGAAGAAATGGCTGCAACCTGAGGAGAAGGAATCACCTCTGCAAAAATCATATATGCATGATTTTTCAAAGAAAACAATGATGACAACAAAATACACAGACAATGTTTCGTTACAGAGGTGGGCCCTGTAAAGCTGTGCAACTGTTGACAGAATCACCACAACATGACAACACATTATTACAGAGGTGAGCCCTGTAAAGCCATACAACTGTTGACAGAATCACCACAACATGACACACATTATTACAGAGGTGGGCCCTGTAAAGCCATACAACTGTTGACAGAATCACAACATGACACATTATTACAGAGGTGGGCCCTGTAAAGCCATACAACTGTTGACAGAATCACCACAACATGACAACACATTATTACAGAGGTGGGCCCTGTAAAGCCATACAACTGTTGACAGAATCGCCACAACATGACAACACATTATTACAGAGGTGGGCCCTGTAAAGCCATACAACTGTTGACAGAATCACCACAACATGACAACACATTATTACAGAGGTGGGCCCTGTAAAGCCATACAACTGTTGACAGAATCACCACAACATGACAACACATTATTACAGAGGTGGGCCCTGTAAAGCCATGCAACTGTTGACAGAATCGCCACAACATGACAACACATTATCATTCAGGGTAGATCCCACACACCCCCACACCCCTCCCACACCCCTCCCACACCACTCAAACCCACCTGAGACGGGAACACGCTGTCCTGAGCAGGCACCACCGCCGTCGGCGCGGGCAGCGGAACCGCCCCTTGAGCCCCACCTCCTATCCCAACCCCGGAGCCCGAGGTCACGGTGCCCGAGGTCACGGTGCCCGAGGTCACGGTGCCTGAGGTCACAGCCGGCACCAGGGCCAGGGAGTTGGCAGGGGTGGTGGTGGCCTTGTGGGTGGTGGTGGTGGTGGTGGTGGTGGTGGTGACGGGCACCCACTCAGACTCCTTGTTGCGGTGGTGCGTGCCCGAGGACACGGGGAACTGCGTGCGCAGGGTGGCCGCCTGCGTCTGCTTCTCCTGGGGGGTCAGCACCGGCAGCTGCTTCGCGTTCTGTAAGCAGCAGTTGAGTTACGTCTTCTTTTTTTTTCTTCTTTTTTTTTTTAATAAATATTTTCTTCGAGTTTAACATTTAATACATACAGACGGACATACAAAACCAACATCTGAAATCAACAATATTTGCCACTGTGCACCACCTAAACTGCAAATCAGGAAAACGACACAACACTGTCTTCATACCGAGAAAAAACAAACAAAAAAGTCCCATGCACTGTTAAAAACAAGTAAGTAAATGAAAGGAAAAATAAATAAATAAAAGAACAAACGTTACATTCGTGGTTGTCTCTACTCCTCCTCGTTGCCTTCAATCATTTTTATGTATGGGCATTGAGTTACGTCTTGTCAAGTCACTGCTACTGTTGGCTGGTGTGCTTGTTGTTTTTTTTAATTCTTTTGTAATTTCATTTTGGCAGAATGTTTAAGACGCTCAGCAACCAATACAGAGAGTGCGTGAGGGAGTGGGTTCAAATCCTGCTCTCACCCTTTCTCCAACGTTTGACTGGAAAATCAAACTGAGCGTCTAGTCATTTGGGCGAGACGATAAACCGAGGTCCCGTGTGCAGCACGCACTTGGCGCACTGAAAAAGAACCCATGGCAACGAGAGTGTTGTCCTCTGGCACAATTCTGTAGACAAATCCACTCTGATAGGTACACAAATATATAAGCATGCATTCAAGGCCTCAACTAAGTGCGTTAGGTTAATGTGTGCTGCTGGTCAGGCATCTGCCTAGCAGATGTGGTATATATGGATTTGTCCCAACACAGTGACACCTTCCTGAGAAACTGAAACTTTCTTTTTTGACTCACTTGTGTTTACAAACAAAGTGAGTCTATGTTATAACCCCATGTTCAGTTGTCTGTGGGTGGGTGTGGGGGTTGTGTATGTATGTCTGTGTGCCTGTGGTGAACTTTAACATTGCCATTTTCTCTGGAAATACTTTGTCTGCCAATACCAAATTTGGCTTAAACATGGTACGAAATAAAAAAAAAAACACTTCACAGTCATACCAATAATAGGTGTGTAAGTCTTATGAATTGAGGCACATTCCAGGATCATTAACTGTTTTATATATCTAATACAAGCACGTATAAACACAAAAAATGTAAAAACACAAAATACAAGCACATAAATACACAAAATACAAGCACATAAAACCACAAAGTACATGCAAAACGACAAAATACAAGCAAGTAAAAACACAACAAACAAGAACAAAAACATACCCACACCATGCCCACCCCCTTCCTTGTTTCCACCCACCCCCCCTTCAACCCTATGCACAAATATATGCACACAACACATTTGTTAGCACACACGCCCCCACATGTCCCTACCTATTTGCAATCTACCCCATCCCCCAACACAAAAATTCCTGCACACAGTACCACTGCACCAAGTTACCAATTGCAGTGATGCCAACCCCTGTCAAGTGTTTCTAGGAACAATCAGGAAAACATTTCGAATTCGGTAGGAACACTCGTACTCTGAGCCACATCAGCAAACGTACATTTTATCTACGAGCATACAAACACTTGATTCAGCCACGTTCTCTCTTGTTTGGGCAAACGATTAAGCTGATTGGTCCACTCAATGCTGTTTCGACGTAAACACACACGCGATTACTAATTAGCTGAGCATCATCGTGTGAGACCAAGACTAGAACAGCAGTAGTGACTGCCCTGGCCGTGTGATCCATGGGTCTGGAGCCTCTGGTAATGTTACCACCAGGACAGCATGTGACCATGCTTTGTGGTTGAAAATTAACTCGTCGGAACAATTTTGACGTTTGCGTAACGTCGGAACAAACTGCGATCAAGCGTAACAAAATACGGCAAAATCGTGACATTTGGTATCTTTGCATGTTAGCACACACGCACCCACAAGCTCCTACTTGTGGATCCAACACCCCCCCCCACACACACACACACAACAAATTCCTGCTCACACATCGCACCAAGTTGATAAATAAAGCCAAGCTGCAGGCAGACTGACAGAGAGTCAAGACGGGACAAGACGTACCCGGATGTTCATGACGATGTTGGGGAGGGAGGAGGGGTCGCGCATGATGAAGGGGTGGTGGAGGGGCCCGTCCTCCCCCTCACTCTTCCCCCCCTCCTCCTCGTCCAGGCTCAGGTCGCTGTCACTGCTTTGCTCGCCCTGGTCCTTCTCCCGCTGGCTGATCTGCTTGCAGAACTCTGTTCCCCGGCAAGTCACACTTCAGTGCAAGCTGATCATTTGTCTTCTTCTTTGTCTTCTTCTTTTTTTGTGACAATGATGAATGTGATGTGCTCTGTTTTGCTGTGATTTGCGCCTGTGTGATTTGGGACTGTGATGGTGGCTGTGTTTCTTCTTCTTCTTCTGTGTTCACTCGTATGCACACGAGTGGGCTTTTACGTGTATGACCGTTTTTACCCCGCCATGTAGGCAGCCATACTCCGTTTCCGGGGGTGTGCATGCTGGGTATGTTCTTGTTTCCATAACCCACCGAACGCTGACATGGATTACAGGATCTTTAACGTGCGTATTTGATCTTCTGCTTGCATATACACACGAAGGGGGTTCAGGCACTAGCAGGTCTGCACATATGTTGACCTGGGAGATCGGAAAAATCTCCACCCTTTACCCACCAGGCGCCGTCACCGTGATTCGAACCCGGGCCCCGCAGATTGACAGTCCAACGCTTTAACCACTCGGCTATTGCGCCCGTCGGTGGCTGTGTTGATTTACATGTTTTCATGTCACTTAGTCTAACATACGTATATTTTAGCCAATGTCATGTGAGACTGTGTTGATTTTGTACATATTTTTACGTCAGTCTCAAATTTGTATATTTCATTGTAAAACATGGTGAGCCCCACCTGACATGGGGGTACTGCGCTATATAAGCCTGCATTTATTGTTATTATTATTATTATTATCATTATATTAATTGTATTGTTTGCTCTGTTAATTCTTTCATTATTATTATCATTGCCTTGATGGCAAAATGGTCATTAACGAAAAATGTTACAAGTCTATCTGAATGTATGTGTGCGTGCCTAAAATCGGATTGAATGACACAGGAAACGAATGATGAGCGCCCAATGGCAGCCATCAGTCAGCTCTACCCAGGTAGACAGCCCGTTGTGCAAATGACCCAGTGTTTGTAAAGTGCTAAGAGCTTAGTCTCCGACCGAGGATAGGCACTATGTAAGTATCCATATCAATCACACAATCATTATCAGTATCCTTTTTTTCTTATGGGGCCAACCTCAGGTTACATGGGGTTCAAACAGTATATGCTTTGAGTCACAGGAATTCAATCACGCTTTTTGCATTCAGATTTTGAAATGGCATTTGACAATGGTTGATTGGAATTTCATGGTTAAAGCCTTAAACGCAAATGGTTTTGGGAAAAATATATGGATGGATCGAAACATTCTAAAAATATATATATAATCTAATGCAACTGATAATTGTCAGTGAACAAAACAGTTATGTAAAAAAAAGAGGGTGCAAGCAGAGGGATTCTATATCACCTTATCACTTGGTGTGTAGAGACTTTTGCAATTAAAGGAGAAGATATGGAATTTGTGTTAATAAGTTCGAGCATAAAATTTCTCAAGTTGCTGATAAAACACAATTAATAAGGAGGATAAGGCATCTTTTAAAAGATCAACGCAGTTAATTGACAAATTTGTCGAAGCCTCTGACTATTACTGAACACAAGAAAGACACCAAAAGTCTGCTTGGAAGCAAAAAAATAACCAAGAAACAAGAAAAATCAGGTTACTGGTATATGCCTGGATTAAACTTAGTGTGGTTTGAATAATACACTTCAGCAGATCAGACACACACAATGTGTCAAGTCCTACATTCTACTATGCAAAATGAATAAAACAGAGCCAGACATTTCTGCTTCCTAAAGGCAGTTGCAATACTGATGTAAGACAGAAAAACACAATGCAAACGTCAACAGCACATACACAAAATATCACACCAACTGGATCTTTTTCTGATCTTTGTGTCTGCCTTCACCTCTACACTCCATCTCGCTCTCTACGGCCGGCTTTGGATCCACTCTGTTTACACATACCCAGATTCAAACACTCCACTGTTGGACACCGTTCTTTCTGTCTCTGGAACTTGCATTTGGAATGAACTTCCTCTTTCGCTTCATCAGGTCTCTGCACTCAGCTCTTTCAGGTCTGGCTTTAAAACCCACCTCTTCACAAGATAGCCTCCCTCCCCTGCCTCTTCCTTGTGTTCAGTTTCTTCAGTTTTAGAGTTATGCATGCGTGTGAATGACTGGCGTAAAAGCGCTTTGATCTGTCTCTGAACAAGATTCAGTGCTATATAAATATGATCATAATTATCAATATCATTATAATTATTTCTATCATTATCATCTTTAACACTGCCTTCCTGAAACCTCTCAACCATCCTGATTAATGCTCTTCCACTTCTTTATGATGTTTTTGGTTTTAGAACTAACTGCAATTGTTGGCACAGGGCTGGTTCTGAATTTTTGGGTTTTTTGTTTTTTGTTTTTTTTTGTTTTGTCTAACTGCATGTGAGTCTTATAAATTCAAACACTATGTATTATGATGTAAATTTTCCTAATCTGACCGCTCTTCTTGTTTTATTCGGTGTTCTCAATGAGTCTTTGTCTGTTCATCTGTCCATAATTGTCTGTCCACCCAACTATCTCTGATCTTTTCTCTCTGTCTGTCTGTGTCTAATATTTAGTTTGTTTGGGCTGTGTGTGTGTGTGTGTGTGTGTGTGTGTGTGTGTTTCTTTTCTTTCTTTCTTGGGGAGGTGGGGGGTGGGGGGGATGTTTTTGCTCTTTTCTTTTGCTATCTTCTTATTCTCTTACAATGTTACACAGCATTTTCACATTTCTGTGTAGGTTTCAAACTGGTCGATCGCATATTTTTTTTTTTTTTAGAGTGAGTAATTAATTCTCTCTCTCTCTCTCTCTGTATATATATATATATAAACCAAAATCTGACGCACTATGTTGTGGCCTATAGCACAGTAGAAGGAGAGGTGTTCCCTACCTGTCAGCTCAGCCACAGACTTGCCGCCGCTCTTGGCGATGGTCAGGTCCACGTTCGGACCCTTCCCCTTCTCGTAGTTCGCCAGATAACGGGTACTGCGTCACACACAACACCCACATCATCACCACCATCATCTTTCTTCTTCATCCTCATCACTATCACTATCAGTAACTAAAGGAGGCGTAACTGTGTTTGGACAAATCCATATATGCTACACCACATCTGCTCAGCAGATGCTTCACCAGCAGCGTAACCCAACGCGATTCATCAGGCCTTGAGGAAAAACAACATCGTCATCACACTGTGTCACACAACATGCACATCATCACCCCCACCATCTTCTGCAGCATCGTCGTCATCATCATCGTCATCACACTGTGTCACACAACACGCACATCATCACCACCACCATCTTCTCCAGCATCGTCGTCATCATCATCGTCATCACACTGTGTCACACAACACACACATCATCACCACCACCATCTTCTCCAGCATCGTCGTCATCATCATCGTCATCATCACACTGTCACACAACACACACATCATCACCACCACCATCTTCTCCAGCATCGTCGTCATCATCATCGTCATCACACTGTGTCACACAACACGCACATCATCACCACCACCACCTTCTCCAGCATCGTCGTCATCATCATCGTCATCACACTGTGTCACACAACACATACATCATCACCACCATCATCTTTTTCTTCAGCATCGTCGTCATCATCATCGTCATCATCACACTGTGTCACACAACACACACTACCATCATCATCATTTTAGTCTCCTTCATGATCACCATCATCACCACCATCAGCATCATCATCGTCATCACACTGCATCATACAACAAACACTACCATCATCATCATCGCTGCATAGTACTGTGTCACACAACAAACACTACCATCATCATCATCGCTGCATAGTACTGTGTCACACAACAAACACTACCATCATCATCATCGCTGCATAGTACTGTGTCACACAACAAACACTACCATCATCATCATCGCTGCATAGTATTGTGTCATACAACAAACACTACCATCATCATCATCGTTGCATAGTACTGTGTCACACAACAAGCACCACCATCATCATCATCTTCTACATCATCATTGCACTGCGTCGCACAACAACACACACATCACAACCATTATCGTATGTTTCTTCTTCATCGTCATCTTCATCACACTGCATCACAGAACATGCACCACCATCATCATCATCTTAATCTACTGCATCATCATCATCACCACCCTCACATCATCATTATCAAGCTGCACTGCGTCAGAAAACACACACCCCACCATTATCGTCATCTTCTTATTCTTTATGATCCTCGTCACCATCATCTTCATCATCGTCATTATCATCATCATCATCGCACTGCATCACACAATATGTACCACCAACATCATCTTGGCAAGATCTTCGCCCGCATCATACTGAACAGACTGGTTGACCATGTCTCCAACACAGTCATCCCTGAAGCACAGCACAGCTTCCGCTCAGGCAGGGGAACATGTGACATGGTGTTTGCTGTACGCCAGATGCAAGAGAAGTGTCGTGAGCAGAACAAGGAGCTGTACCAACCAGTTAACTCACAGAACACCAGTGCCTCACCGGCACCTGCAATCAAGATCAATGACACAGAGATCAAGTCAGTCGACAAGTTTTGCTACCTGGGCAGCATCCTATGCAGCAACGGAGCCCTTAATGCAGAAGTGACGCTGTGCATCGCCAAGGCCAGCTCGCCTTTGGCAGACTCAACAACAGGCTGTGGAACAACAAAGGCATCAGGCTCAGCACCAAGATGAAAACCTACAGAACTGTTGTGCTGACCACCTTGTTGTACTGCTGTGAAACATGGACAACGTATCGCCGTCACATTCAACAACTTGAGCAGTTTCACCAGAGATGCTTACGAAAGATCCTCGGCATAAAGTGGCAAGACAGGGTCTCCAACCTCCAGGTCCTAGAGAGAAGCGGTCTGCCCAGCATCGAAAGCCTGCTGATCCAGTGCCAGCTACGCTGGACAGGACACGTTGTCCGCATGACAGACAGCAGGATCCCGAAGATGCTTTTGTATGGCCAGCTGAAGGAAGGCCACCGTAAACTTGGAAGACCCTGGAAGTGCTTCAAGGACACCTTGAAGACAAACCTCAAAGCCTGTGACATATACATCGCTTCCTGGGAAACTGATGCCTTTGACCGCTGTCGCTGGAGGATGCTGTGCTCTAGTGGCATAAAGACGTTTGAAAACAAGAGAACGCTGGCCATTAAGGAGAAGCGTGAGCAAAGGAAGCAGGGTTCAACTTCTGGAGACGTTTTCCCTTGCAACACCTGTGGGAAGTGCTGCACATCCAGAATCGGCCTCTTCTCCCATATGAGGACACACACCAACAGATAAGCCTGCCTGCCTACTCATCCGTCGGACCGACGGGAGATTCCATCATATATATATAAGACAGAGAGAGAATGTGTGTGTTTGTGTGGACATGTCTTTGGTTTAAATTTTGTCTCCGGAATTTCTGAAGGATTTTAATCATTTCACAAGGATAAATAGCAGAAGAAGAAGAAAAATAGAAATAATGAGGAGAATTAGAAACAGAATGAGAATGTGTGTGTGAGTGTGTGTGAGTGCGAGTGCGCGCAAGTATGTGCACACACTTATGTGTGTATAAAGCATGCACACACAAAGGTATTAGCACACACCCACAATTGTTGACAGGCAAACAAGGGAGCAAACAGTTCTCATTCATCCACAGAACGGTGGCACAAAATTACCATCATTTATTCCAAGTTCACAGTCAGTAACACGGCGCCAAAATATCTCAAGGCCAGAGTACTACTTACTTTACCTACCAAAATGCAAGTAAAACATTTTTTTTCAAAGGGAAACAGATGTGGTTCTTGGGGAATTTTCCTTAGCTTCAATCCATTGGCCTTCTTCCATTCTTTGACAAAATATTCTCAAACAGGAACGTGAATCATTTAACTGTCTCACCGCCATGGGCAACTTTAGTTGACAAGACAGTGCACCGCCACTGATGACTTCAGTCGACACCGGGGGGTCATGTTGATTAAGACCATTTTTCACATGGTAACAAAGCTGGACAGCTGAAGCCAGTTTCCCCACCAAGAGAAGAATAACTAACCTTTGACCCCTGACCCAGTTTGAAGTGAACAAGTCCATGGTGTTGTTTTGACATGAACCAGAGCCTGTGGCTGAGAGCATCGTATCTAAAATATTTGGTACTGGCGAGCGTTCTTCACACAGAAACTTGGTGGTGAACTGGTTAATGAAAATGGAGTAAGGCTATCCAAAAGGCTAGGTAAAACAACAACAACAACAAAACACGTTGGAAAAAAAAACTTCAAGAAAGAAGCGGCACTGAAAACCACAGACAGTGAGTGAAAATGTAGAAGAAAAAAAAGTTCCTTCTCTGGCTGGACAATTTCTCTTTCATCGTTATCTCCTTCATCAACAGAACCACCCTGTGGACAGCCGGCAAAGTGAGCCACGAAAATGGTACTTCAGCACACCCGAAAACGGAGTGTGGTTGTCAACATGGCGGGGTAAAAACGGTCATACACGCAAAAGCCCATTCGTGGACATACAAGTGAAAGTGGGAGTTGCAGCCTAGGAATGAGGAAGGAGAAGAAGAAGAAACTTCAGCACCATGCCTGACCACTGCTGCTGTCCTCACTGTAAATGTCAAGTCAGATGGAGATGACGTCACTTCACAAAAGCACAGGTCTACAACAGATGCCATTCTGAAGTCACCAACAAAGGTGAACTCAAATGGCAGTTAGCTCCCCTGACATTCCCCACACTTGTATGGGTAAAAAATAAAATCGCCAAAAAAACAAACGTCTGAATTCATTAACTGAAATCTTCCATACTATCAGTTACATAACGAGTTAGTTGGGGACAAAACATAAAACTTCCTCCCTTTTTACGCTATCATCCATGAGATGATTAAAGTATCCAGATTTTTCGTTCAAAATTTTTTGCACACACTGATGACTTTGAAACATATCCAGGAAAGCACACAGAGTTTGAAAGTGATTAAATTCAGAACTATTGTATATATAGCTCCGATATGGCCCTTTGTCTAATTCTGTTGTCTGCCTTGTGACTAAGAAGAAACTGGGTCAGTCGCCACTGTTGACACACACTGTTCACTTGAACCAGTCACCCATAAAACTCTCCTGCTCGTGAGCACAGCAACACACTCTGCATTTACTGGTTGTAGTGGAGAGTGGAAAGGTCACTAAAGATATACATCACTGTGCAAATCAGGTGCCACGAAAAAATATTCAAAATTTTCTAAAGCCCTGATTGGGCTCTTTCATCTGAAACAGTTGTAAAAATTAGGGCTTCGATCGGGCCCCACGGTCCGGAGAGAGTTAAGCATGCATTATGCTTCACATTTCACCAGAGATAAGTCTTCTTTTCCTTTTTATTATTAGTTATTCTCATCTAGTGTCGCTGTCTGATAGCTGAATCAGACTATGTTGTATTCTTTCAGCTTCAAATCTGAAGCCATCCTCCTGGCTGGAACAATCAAGACAAGAACATGCCTGACTGTTGTGTCAGTGGAGAACCTGAAGACTTTTGAACTGATGAGAGAAACGCGATGATTTCCCTGACACCCAACGTGATGCAGTTTTTTTTTTCAGTTTCATCCAGAAAAAATGACAGTCAGCACCTCTGTTCCGCTCACACAGCACACGACAAATACTTTCCAGACAACAATCCAGGGTGACTCTGACAGCACCAATACACTGCACAGCAAACACCATGGTTCGCTGACGTACAAAGACAATTGTCTCATTCTGATTCAACCACACTTTTCATGCTGATGATGTCCACACAGAAAATGTCTAGTCCCAAAGTGTTTTTTTTCCTCTGTCAGCACAGAAAATTTCTAGTCACAAAGTTTTCTTTTCTCTGTACGTACAGAAAATTTCTAGTCCCAAACTTTTCTTTTCTCTGTACGCACAGAAAATTTCTAGTCCCAAACTTTTCTTTTCTCTGTACGTACAGAAAATTTCTAGTCACAAAGTTTTCTTTTCTCTGTACGTACAGAAAATTTCCAGTCACACAAAATCTTCTTTCCTCTGTATGGACAGAACATTTCCAGTCACAATGTTTTCTTTCCTTTATCAAGCACATGTCCTATGGATAATAGCTTTACTCACACCTTCGCAGGCACTGTTCAAAGTATGTGGGCAGGCACTGTTCAAAGTATGTGGGCAGGCACTGTTCAAAGTATGTGGGCAGACACTGCTGAATAGTGAATCCTATGTGTACTCTGCAGTCACAGTCATTACTGTAGTGACCAGGTGGAGAAAACTCTCTGTCGTGCTGGTCATGAAGAAGGAGTCTCACAAACCCACGCCTGGCCAAGATGCAGGGACGACAATAATGATGATGATGACGATGACGCTTCCCCTTGAAGTATGGTCATCACACAAGCTTTCTTCCTCCCACACTAGCAAGCAAGACATGAACCTGAAAACCTCCATCCCGGCCATCATGCTGCACAGTCATTTTCGCCAACTACACACACATTTCTTTTTATAAAGTAACAATTCCAGTCAACTTCTTGATGATTTGGTGATAGTCACAACAGTGCAGTCACAAAGGAAGAAACGGAATAAGAAAACTTTTTCAGCATGACACTGGAACATTTTCCACGCTCTATAATCAACACCTACATCACTGTTTGCAGCCACTGATCTCATCATATCACATGTCTACACAGACTGTTCATGCAGTGTGTTGTTCCTCATTCAATGACTGGTCAGTGTTGAAGCAGAGTGTAGACACAGCAGCCACAAAATGGAAATCATCTGTGATGGTCGTCAGTCTCCCCCTGGACACCTTCTCCTCCACCCAGATCATCTTCCGAACTAACTTCAAGACACACCGTTTAACGTAGAATCATCTTCCACACCAACTGTAGTCACCTTCCAGACACAACGCTTAATGCAAGATCATCTTCCACGCTTTGACTGTAGTCACCTTCCAGACACAACGCTTAATGCAAGATCATCTTCCACGCTGACTGTAGTCACCTTCCAGACACAACGCTTAATGCAAGATCATCTTCCACGCTTTGACTGTAGTCACCTTCCAGACACAACGCTTAATGCAAGATCATCTTCCACACTGACTGTAGTCACCTTCCAGACACAACACTTAATGTAAGATCATCTTCCACACCGACTGTAGTCACCTTCCAGACACAACGCATAATGTAAGATCATCTTCCACGCTGACTGTAGTCACCTTCCAGACACAATGCATAATGTAAGATCATCTTCCACGCTGACTGTAGTCACTTTCCAGACACAATGCATAATGTAAGATCATCTTCCACACCGACTGTAGTCACCTTCCAGACACAACGCATAATGTAAGATCATCTTCCACGCTGACTGTAGTCACCTTCCAGACACAACACTTAATGTAAGATCATCTTCCACGCTGACTGTAGTCACCTTCCAGACACAACGCTTAATGTAAGATCATCTTCCACACTGACTGTAGTCACCTTCCAGACACAACGCATAATGTAAGATCATCTTCCACGCTGACTGTAGTCACCTTCCAGACACAACGCATAATGTAAGATCATCTTCCACGCTGACTGTAGTCACCTTCCAGACACAACGCATAATGTAAGATCATCTTCCACGCTGACTGTAGTCACCTTCCAGACACAACGCTTAATGTAAGATCATCTTCCACGCTGACTGTAGTCACCTTCCAGACACAACGCTTAATGTAAGATCATCTTCCACACTGACTGTAGTCACCTTCCAGACACAACGCATAATGTAAGATCATCTTCCACGCTGACTGTAGTCACCTTCCAGACACAACGCATAATGTAAGATCATCTTCCACGCTGACTGTAGTCACCTTCCAGACACAACGCTGAATGTAAGATCATCTTCCACACTGACTGTAGTCACCTTCCAGACACAACACTGAACGTAAGATCATCTTCCACACTGACTGTAGTCACCTTCCAGACACAACACTGAACGTAAGATCATCTTCCACGCTGACTGTAGTCACCTTCCAGACACAACGCTTAATGTAAGATCATCTTCCACACTGACTGTAGTCACCTTCCAGACACAACGCTTAATGTAAGATCATCTTCCACACTTTGACTGTAGTCACCTTCCAGACACAACACTTAATGAAATATCATCTTCCACACTGACTGTAGTCACCTTCAAGACACAACACTTAACGTAAGATCATCTTCCACGCTGACAGTAGTCACATTCCAGACACAACGCATAATGTAAGATCATCTTCCACATTGACTGTAGTCACCTTCCAGACACAACACTTAATGTAAGATCATCTTCTATGCTGACTCTAGCCACCTTCCGAACACAATGCTTAACTTCCATCTACAGTACATATTTTGAGGTGACTGACCAATCTGCATGTACCAATTAAAGCACTGATGTAATCATCAAGGCACTGGTATACTCATTAAGGCACTGATGTACTCATTATGGCACAATGTACAAATTAAGACACTGAAGTACTAACCGCTGATGTTCTAATTATGGCACAATGTACTAATCAAGGCTCTGATGTACTAATCAAGGCTCTGATGTACTAATTAAGGCATGGTGCACTAATTACGACACTGATGTACCAATCAAGGCACTGATGTTCTAATTAAGGTACAATGTACAAGTCACGGCACTGATACCCTCATCACAGCACAGATGTACAAATCAAGGCACAGATGTACAAATCAAGGCACAGATGTTCTATTACTACTAATCAAGGCACTGATGCCCAGATTAAGTCACAGATGTACTAATCAAGGCACTGATGTCCTAATCAAGGCACTGATGCCCAGATTAAGTCACAGATGGACTAATCAAGGCACTGATGTCCTAATCAAGGCACTGATGCCCAGATTAAGTCACAGATGTACTAATCAAGGCACTGATGTCCTAATCAAGGCACTGATGCCCAGATTAAGTCACAGATGTACTATTACTACTAATCAAGGCACAGATGTTCTATTACTACTAATCTAGGCACTGATGCCCAGATTAAGTCACAGATGCACTAATCAAGGCACTGATGTCCTAATCAAGGCACTGATGTCCTAACCAAGGCACTGACATACTGATTAAGGCATGATGTACTAATTAAGGCGTGATATACTGATCAAGGCACTGATGTATTGAACAAGGCATGATGCCCTAATCAAAGCACTGATGTACAAATCAAGGCACTGATGCCCAAATTAAGTCACAGATATCCAAATCAAGGCACTGATGCCCAAATTAAGTCACAGATATACAAATCAAGGCACTGATGTCCTAATTAAGCACCAATCCCCTGATCATGGCACGATGTACTAATTAAGGCATGATATACTGATCAAGGTACTGATGTATTAAACAGGGCACTGATGTACAAATCAAGGCACCAATGTACTAATCAAGGCACTGATGTACTAATCAAGACACTGATGTAATAATCAAGGCAATGATGCACTATTTAAGTCACAGATGTATTAATCAAGGCACCGATTCCCTAATTAAGGCATGATATACTGCTCAAGGCACTGATGTATTAATTAAGGTATGATGTACAAATCAAGGCATGAATGATGAAATGTACTTGTCAAGGCACTGATACCCTGATCAAGGCACGGATGTCCTAATCAAAGCACTGATGTCCTAATCAAGGCAAAATACACCAAAAAAGGCATTGATATATTAAACAGCCCTTATTACAGCACTGATGTACTAATCAAAAGCACAGCTGTACAAATCAAGGCACTGATGTACAAATCAAGTCACTGATGTACTAATCAAGGCACCTGTGTACTGATTAACTAAGGCACTAATGTACTGATCGAGGAACTGATGTACTAATTACGACAGTGAAGATGCACGCAGCCAGTCCAGAGGAGACAGAAGCAACCAGCAAGGACAACATGACACGACGACCATGATGAGGACAGAGACACATGAGGAGTGGACGGAGGAAAGTCACTGCAGACACCACAAATACTATATATATATACTGCACAACACCATCCATGACTGTTCACACCAGCCAAACAGTGAGGCAGACAGTACACTCACCATCCATGACTCTTCACACCAGCCTCTTCTTCTTCTTCTTCTGCGTTCACTCGTATGCACACGAGTGGGCTTTTACGTGTATGACCGTTTTTACCCTGCCATGTAGGCAGCCATACTCCATTTTCGGGGGGGTGCCGAACGCTGACATGGATTACAGGATCTTTAACGTGCGTATTTGATCTTCTGCTTGCATATACACACGAAGGGGGTTCAGGCACTAGCAGGTCTGCACATATGTTGACCTGGGAGATCGTAAAAATCGCCACCCTTTACCCACCAGGCGCCGTCACCGTGATTCGAACTCGGGACCCTCAGATTGACAGTCCAACGCTTTAACCACTCGGCTATTGCACCCGTCTTCACTCCAGCCAAACAGCGAGGCAGACACTCACCATCCATGACTGTTCACTCCAGCCAAACAGCGAGGCAGACACTCACCATCCATGACTGTTCACACCAGCCAATCAGCAAGGCAGACACTCACCATCCATGACTGTTCACACCAGCCAAACAGCAAGGCAGACACTCACCATCCATGACTGTTCACTCCAGCCAATCAGCAAGGCAGACACTCACCATCCATGACTGTTCACACCATCCAAACAGTGAGGCAGACAGTACACTCACCATCCATGACTGTTCACACCAGCCAAACAGCGAGGCAGACACTCACCATCCATCACTGTTCACTCCAGCCAAACAGTGAGGCAGACACTCACCATCCATGACTGTTCACACCAGCCAAACAGTGAGGCAGACACTCACCATCCATGACTGTTCACACCAGCCAAACAGTGAGGCAGACACTCACCATCCATGACTGTTCACACCAGCCAAACAGCGAGGCAGACACTCACCATCCATGACTGTTCACACCAGCCAAACAGTGAGGCAGACACTCACCATCCATGACTGTTCACACCAGCCAAACAGTGAGGCAGACACTCACCATCCATGACTGTTCACACCAGCCAAACAGTGAGGCAGACAGTACACTCACCATCCATGACTGTTCACACCAGCCAATCAGCAAGGCAGACAGTACACTCACCATCCATGACTGTTCACACCAGCCAATCAGCAAGGCAGACACTCACCATCCATGACTGTTCACACCAGCCAAACAGCAAGGCAGACACTCACCATCCATGACTGTTCACACCAGCCAAACAGTGAGGCAGACAGTACACTCACCATCCATGACTGTTCACACCAGCCAAACAGTGAGGCAGACACTCACCATCCATGACTGTTCACACCAGCCAAACAGTGAGGCAGACACTCACCATCCATGACTGTTCACACCAGCCAAACAGCGAGGCAGACAGTACACTCACCATCCATGACTGTTCACACCAGCCAATCAGCAAGGCAGACACTCACCATCCATGACTGTTCACACCAGCCAGTGAGGCAGACACTCACCATCCATGACTGTTCACACCAGCCAAACAGCAAGGCAGACACTCACCATCCATGACTGTTCACACCAGCCAAACAGCGAGGCAGACACTAACCATCCATGACACAAACACCGCCATCACCATCCCACACTGTGCAATCCTTCACCATCAGCTGTCAGCTGTGGTCAATGCTGACTTAAGTCATATCTTCTGACTCTGCACAGATCTGACTCCTCCAGGTCTCCCCCTTTGGAAGATCTTCAGATGGACCTCGAACAGCCAGAACATCACCTCCCTGCAGCCAGCCAGGACCCCCACCCCCACCCCACCCACCCCGCTCCCTGGAGCACCAGACGGACCTCACATTTGACCAGACACTTAGAACTCAACCCCCTTGAACAACAAAACCTTGTTAATCTCAACTAAAACAATCAAAATGCCAATATGGAAATCCATATGACATGGACATATATTCCAACCAAAACTTTCACAATATAAATGAACAAGGCAGGAGATGTGTAGACACTGTGAATGCTGTACCTTGTCTTGAGATCAGCTGCAGTCACCTCTGATCTGATGCCAGAAGAAGAAGGAATGAAGCCGATAAATAAAATGACTTGTAAATACAATCTGCAGTCATGTGACACAGACCGTCAGTCATGTGACCGACTGGGTGAGGAATCCCTTGGTCACTTGTTTCCATCTCTGCTTCATTAAATGTCATCCTTGATGCTGAAGTGTAGAAATAAATGGTCATATCTGAATGGTACACTCATTAGTTGCTGATCCCTTGAATATGGAAAAATGGTTCGGCAGGTTACTGATTCTCAAAACTGAACAGTAAACTAATTAGTTGGTGTCTAGCTGAATGCATAGAAAATAGTTGAACAGGGGATTGAGACACATCAATAAATCTGTTCTTACTAACAAAGAGCAAGTGGAACAATTCAAGCAAACCTTCTCTTTACTTCTCGTGTTCACATTTTTGGCACTGGGAGACTAGACCTGGCAATCTTATTGTATCAGTTTCATCCTGACTGAAATTTGAAGGTTGGTATGTATAGCAGTTGGAGGCAGTTCACAACATGTCAGGATAACAGTTCAAGCTACAGCTCTTCTGTTGTCAACATCCCCTCAGTCACAGTCACTGCTGTTTGTTCTGCTGCAAGTATGTCAATGTTCGCAACAACAAAAAAGCAACTTTTTATCCTCTGTCCAACTCTCTTAACTCACTCAGTACGGCCAGTCCTCTCTTCTCCTCTACACAGACCCCTTGGATGTCCAGTAGGTGTCTGAATGACCCAACCTTTAGCTTCCGTCGTCAGAATTGTGGTATTCTTTGTCAACATTCACCTCTTCAGTATAAGAGCCTTCCGCTTGCAATATTTTGATGATGGTAACTGAGCTGAAACACTGTTAACGTCGTCTCTTTCGCCGTTCGTATGGAGAGAGTTAACCAGGTCTGCTTTGTTTGCTGTCATTTTCTTTTCTGCTTGCAACAATGCCGTCCGTCAGCCTGTTACTTTGCTTTTCTTTATCCAATGATGACCAAAACTCCATCTGAAGTGTCTGTCTGCCCCCTGTCATTGACAGTGATAGTGGTGGGGGTGAGACTGGTGGCAGTGATGATGGTGGTGGTGGTGGTGGCGCTTTTTCTTCTTCCCCTCTCTTCTGTCCTGCCATGGAGAGCTAGTGAAAGAGTAATTGGGAAAGGCATTCTTTTTAATTTGATGGAACCACACATCCAAATGATTCACCTGTCACTGGAAAGAGACACCAGAGGAGAGAAGTCTGAAAATGTCATCTCAAAAACACTTCATTCTGCAAAGGATTTTGGCTAAACAGGTTTAAACAGGATCAGGGAGAGTACACTAGAGGGCATGCACACTGCAGCACAGCAATGGAAAATCCATCAATAAACCAACTCAGCACATCCATGACAAAAGGAAATGTGCGGCTGAAATATCAAATTACAATAATCATCATCATCATCATCATCATCATTATTAACATTATCATAATACCGATGATGATGATAATAATAACAATAATAATGCTAATAATAATAGCAATAACAATAATAATAATGGGCATTTATAATACGCTCCACCTCCATAGCACAGAGGCCCAATCAATCAAAATCAACCAGAGAAAAAAACCCACAATCTCAGCATCTGTATGATGGTCAGTTCCTTTTCTCTCCTCTTGATTTCTGTACAAAGCTGGCCAACACAAGAAGGGGAAATTCCCACTGAAGGGGGTGTGTGGGGGGGTGGGGAGAATCAATCAACATGAAACTGGTGCTTGAGGGAAAACTGCATCATCATTCCTGTCATGTCCAAGTTATGGCATATTCTGGCAAGAAGGCACTGTGTAATTTCTGACGCAGGTTGGTGAGACGAGTGGGAAATTATTAAATGTCGGAGACCATGACAGCTGGTCCCTCTTCTTGATAATGCATGACTCAGTGCGAACAAGAGTAACAGTAAGACGTTGAAAAGACAAAACACATCCGTGCACAGTTTCAGGGAAAAAGATGACAAAACTGAAGACTATTCACATGGCTACACTAACAAACATCACCTTGAGTGGAAAGTGACAAACTGAAGACTACTTACATGGCTACACTAACAAACATCACCTTGAGTGAAAAGATGACAAAACTGAAGACTATTCACATGGCTACACTAACAAACATCACCTTGAGTGAAAAGATGACAAAACTGAAGACTATTCACATGGCTACACTAACAGACATCACCTTGAGTGGAAAGACAATAAACCGAAGACTATTCACATGGCTACACTAACAACATCACCTCGAGTGGAAAGACGACAAACCCAAGAGTACTCACATGGCAATTTTGCGCAGCTTGTTCTTATCAATCTTCACCCTCAGGTCTGACTGATCCTTGTCTGCGTCGGCCTTCTTGTCGGACGCTCGTTTCTCGTCGTCTTTCGCACGGCTGCTGTGTTTCCTGTCCGAGCGCTCCCTGGAACTACTTTTGTGTTTGCTGCGGTGCTTTTCCTTGGAGCTGCCCCTGGCACGGTCTTTGGACCGGTCCCGCGGTCTGTCCTTGGACTTTGAGGAGGACCGGTCTCCATGTCGGCTCTTGGAGCCAGAGCCGTGAGGAGAGCGGCTTCGCGGACTGGGGCCGTCCGTTCTGTAACTGCGGGCATCCCAGGGGTCAAAGGGCTCAGGGCTTCTGGAAAAGGTGAAAGCTGAACATGATGAAAAAATAAACAAACAAAACAGACAGACCCCAACAAACAAATTTTTTGAAAATAAGGAGGGGGAGAAAAAACAACAGAAGAGGAAATTGAAGAACTTAGAAAGTAATGTGTGTACAAAATATATTATTACATTTGTCTTTAATGTTTCCTTCATTTCCGGAAATAAAATAAACTGAAAATAATGTGAAAATGTGTGCATGCATGCCTATGTGTGTGTGTGTGTCCCTGCTTGAATGTGTGTATGTGTGTGTGTGTGTGTGTGTGTGTGCTTAGGTCGTACCACCTGGATCCTGCTGGCACTTCAAATAACAAAAAATAAATTATTAACCAATTTTTGACTCACTTGTGTAAACAAAGTGAGTCTATGTTTTAACCCGGTGTTCGGTTGTCTGTGTGTGTGTGTGTGTGTGTCTGTGTGTCCGTGGTAAACTTTAACATTGACATTTTCTCTGCAAATACTTTGTCAGCTGACACCAAATTAAGCATAAAAATAGGAAAAATTCAGTTCTTTCCAGTCATCTTGTTTAAAACAATATTGCACTTCTGGGATGGGCACAAAAAAATAAAAAATGAAGCCTAATTATATGCAAACTGCATTTACTGTTATATTTATATTTTTTGTATTCTCTAAACTTGGCACTCTGATCTGATATTCTGACCCAACAACAACAGCAGTCATTATTATCATTTTTGTTCAAACAGGAACTTCTTTTGCTAAGCATGGAAGTTTTATTTATTTTGCAAATGTTTTGGTGCAGATAGTAAAAAAAGGGAAAGTACTCTGTAATTAATGCTAGGGGACTTAATTCGAATCTGGTTAGGACTTCTTTTTTTTTCTTTTTCTTTTTTTAACGTGAAGCTTTATAATAACAAATACAGAACACATTTTAACGATTAGATTTTTTTTTTTTTTTATGTGTATCACAAGTGAGTCTTGAAGGCCTTTCCTCTCTTGTTCTAAATACAATACAAGCTGCACATGCTGTTTACTCATACAATTCATTTCTTCAATCACACACTGCTTCCATATTTATACTGTTTTATACTTTCATACTACCATTTGAAATTATCTTATTTTCATCATACTTTGTTATTTTATTACATGTCACCAGTAATCACATCTACTATGTAATTATTCCAGAGCACAGAAAATGTGAATAAATGATTAATTATATGTGACGCAGCATGAGAAAACCTGCTGAAGTCGGAATTTATCATTTTTTTTGCATTTGTATAACGCCTAAAAGTTTAAAAATCACAAACCAGAATGGATCTATCTATCATGTTTTTGTGTGTTTTTTATGGGCTTTTTTTGTTTGTTTGTTTGTTTTTCAAGTTCGTTTGTGCCTGAGGAGTACAAAATTTTAATAGAGAAATCTACTCATGAAAAAAACACATATTTGTGTGCCTGTGACTTAAAAAACAAAAATTATCCTGAATATCTGTGTGGTGTCAAAAGACTCAGAACTGAATAAACATTAAATTTTCATATGAAAGAGGCACACGAAATTTCGTATTTTATCTCTGCACTACTCAAACGAAGACAAGTGTGGCAAGTGGAAGAGCGACGTCATGCAATACAGATTATTCAGCCACATGGAAAAACCCACAAACTTGTCTGCCTGTAACTATAAAACAATAATTTTCCTGAACATATATGTGGTGTCAGACGATTCAGAATTTAGTAAATTTTAGATTTCGATATGTCAAAGGCACAAGAAAATTCGTGTTTTCTCTCTGTACTCAAACAATGACAGGAATGGCAAGTGAAGGTGTGACGTCATGCAGTCACAAGAGAGCCGACGGCGACAGTGAATGTTCAAATATTTCACGCAATAAGCTGATGCATGAATCATTGGAACTTCGGCTTAGATCCAGATCAAACTGACGTTTACTAACTGCAGTCATGAGGTGTACTGCCACATAATCAGCTGGACCCATGAAACAACTGTGTGATCAAAGTGGTTATCTTCTTTTAAGGAACAAGGTTGTTGTACCTCTGGCTTGTAGCACGGCGGTGCTGGAAGAACTTCACTTTTGTCATCCAGGTGTCTGCAAGATGAAGTGCCTTGCCTTGCTCTTACGTGTGGTGGCCAGGACTTGATAGTGACATAGAAGCCACTGTCAGACTATGTGAAGCCTGCCAGCAAGTTCATCACATGCCTGAGAAACTTCCACTTCATCCATGGGAGAGGTCTGAAAAACCATGGTCAAGACTTCACGTGGACTTTGCCGGACCCTTCATGGGACATATGTTTCTTGTGCTTGTTGATTCCCACTCTAAATGGATGGAGATAAAGGTGATGACCAAAATGACAGCAGCCAAAGAGAAGTCTTTGCCACACATGAACTACCAGACACCATCGTCTCTGACAATGGACCAATGTTCACTTGCACCCAGTTCAAAACCTTCACTCAGTTCCTAGGCATTCGCCATGTGCTGGTCTCACCTTACCATCTTCCATCAGTCCAGCAGAAAGAGCTGTTCGAACATTCAAATAGACCATGAAGAAGATTGTCTCCCAAACTCACTGTGCAGATTAGTTGGCCACTTTTCTCCTCGTCATCGAAATATTCTGACTTTTCCCTGGTTTGCATTCAGTTTGTTGATGAAAATGCTGGTCGCTTTAGCTTGGGGAATCTTTCCAGATTCTATTCATAGCTAGAAACCCCATCTACGTCATGAGGCAGTCTTTTATTTGAACGTTTTGGTTGGGTCACTGTCGCAGTGTTTTGCCTGGCTCCTTTCCTCGCTCGCTCAACAAAATGTTGGACTGATGCCGTGCTCAAGACATGCAATCGTGGCGAACTAAATCATCCAAAATTGCTTTCTTTAGCTGATGCTCAGAAAGAATTGAAGCGTAAATTCAAAGGAGAAGACAGTGATGAATATTTATAGGATGATTTGACAGAAAATAAAGGGAGCAATCAAGAGAGTGGCCAAGATACGACTATCAAGAAACGATGCCGGCGGCTGCACAACTGTAACAGATGACACAAACTAACCGAATTATTAGCAGGACACAATGTGAGCGATTTTCTTGGCACTCAACCAACGCAGTCTGATGAGAACTGGATAAAGTGATCATGTAAGAGGGGTGAAGAGGAGGGGGTGGGGGGGTGTGACTGAGGGGGCATGGCCTCACATCCACATTATCACTTGGAGAAGTCACAATGCATTTTGTATCTATCTCTCTTTTTTTTCTTAATTTATTGTGGTTGTTCTAATATGATTTTGTTTGTGCAGATATCCATTTGTCCAGAAAATATATTTTAGTGCAAATTACCTTACTAATGTTTGTAATGAACAAGTTGAAAATGTGACAAAAAACAAAACACTGATTTCAAAACAAAAGCAAGTCACTAAAAATATGTAAAATGGGAAAACATTATGTGTTTTGTATTCTTAATTCATTTACCTTTCATTTACCTTTTATGGGTCTTTCTCAAATGACAAAGGGCACAGAATTTCTTGAAAATTTATACCCATTTTTTGTGAAAAAAATGGCAAATAGATTTCACTTAAATCATATTTTCCTGGCAGCAAAAGGGTTAAATAACAACTTAAAAGGGAAGGTGTTGGGTTATTTCCCTTGCGGACTTACGAGGGGTTATGAGAGTTGCTCGGCGGGAATAAATCATAACAACGGACTGTGATAGTTGTGTGTTCATTTGAGGCTGAAACATTACATGATGATTTTGACCCAAACTTGTTTTTGTGTACAGCTAAGAAACCACTGGATGCAACTTCAGCCCGGTTTCGCATGCTGCGTCATATATGCCTGATATGCTAAATTAGCATGTGATTTTTTGTTTTTTGTAGGTTTTTTTTTCATTCTACCATCATTCTCTTGTGTACCCCCTTTCTTAATATGGTTCAATACTGGAGAGCAGGGTCTAAGATTATAAAATAAAAGAAGATTTATCATTGGAGGCTGTTTTTTCATCACAAAATTTAGAGGTTGTTTTTCTTCTATTACACTTTAACAGCTTTCTGAAGAAGCCCATCACCATAGCAAAAATCTAAAGAAAAAACTACAAAATCTATGTGTAGACAGCATGTGCAGACTTTATATTGCAAAAAAATTATAATATCTAAATTACAAAGTATATTAGTACAGAACATTTTAAATTCACACACACACACACACACACACACACACACAAATGACACATACACACAGACATCCCACTCACAGGAACCACCCTACTAGTACTACTCAAAAACATGAAACAAATACACGTCCACATGCATTCAGTCAACAAACTTTGATTTGTGATGATGACCGCTCTTCGTGTCTTTGTGCTTGATTTCATGTGCCTCCTTCGCAGGAACTTTCTCCTTCTCCTTTCTCTCCTTTGAAGACTTTCTGTCGCTCTTCTCACGGGAACTCTTTCTCTCTCTCCTCTCTTTCGAGGATTTTCGTTCCACGGAATCGAGCACCTTTTCTTCAGTTTTTCTCTCCTTCTCTTTGCTCTGGGCTTTGTGTTTCTTCTTTTTCTTGTGTTTGTGCTTGTGCTTCTTCTTCTTTTTGGACTTGCCGCCGCCTTTCCCGTGGTCCGAGTCAGACAGAGAGCCAGTGCCAGACACTTCATCGCTGTCATTACTTGGTTCCTCCTCCTCCGCTGGCTGGTTGACCCTGAAGGCTTTGTCCCCGTCAGAGTCCGTGGAGGAGGCCACCTCACCTGTGTTCCACAACACAACAATCACCGCTACATTACACATGATGACATGTCGTGTTGTGGTGTGTGTTGTGGTGTGTTATGTTGTGTGCTGTGTTGTGTTGCAATGTGTGGTGTTGTGAGGCCACCTCACCTGTTTCACAACACAACAATCACCGCTACATAACACATGATGACATGTCGTGTTGTGGTGTGTGTTGTGGTGTGTTATGTTGTGTGCTGTGTTGTGTTGCAATGTGTGGTGTTGTGAGGCCACCTCACCTGTGTTTCACAACACAACAGTCACCGCTACATAACACATGATGACATGTCGTGTTGTGGTGTGTGTTGTGGTGTGTTATGTTGTGTGCTGTGTTGTGTTGCAATGTGTGGTGTTGTGAGGCCACCTCACCTGTGTTTCACAACACAACAGTCACCGCTACATAACACATGATGACATGTTGTGTTGTGGTGTGTGTTGTGGTGTGTTATGTTGTGTGCTGTGTTGTGTTGCAATGTGTTGTGTTGTGAGGCCACCTCACCTGCTTCACAACACAACAGTCACCGCTACATAACACATGATGACATGCTGTGTTGTGGTGTGTTATGTTGTGTGCTGTGTTGTGTTGCAATGTGTTGTGTTGTGAGGCCACCTCACCTGTTTCACAACACAACAGTCACCACTACATTTCACATGATGACATGTTGTGTTGTGGTGTGTGTTGTGGTGTGTTATGTTGTGTGCTGTGTTGTGTTGCAATGTGTTGTGTTGTGAGGCCACCTCACCTGCTTCACAACACAACAGTCACCACTACATTTCACATGATGACATGTTGTGTTGTGGTGTGTTATGTTGTGTGCTGTGTTGTGTTGCAATGTGTGGTGTTGTGAGGCCACCTCACCTGTGTTTCACAACACAACAGTCACCGCTACATAACACATGATGACATGTTGAGTTGTGGTGTGTGTTGTGGTGTGTTATGTTGTGTGCTGTGTTGTGTTGCAATGTGTTGTGTTGTGAGGCCACCTCACCTGTTTCACAACACAACAGTCACCGCTACATAACACATGATGACATGCTGTGTTGTGGTGTGTTATGTTGTGTGCTGTGTTGTGTTGCAATGTGTTGTGTTGTGAGGCCACCTCACCTGTGTTTCACAACACAACAGTCACCGCTACATAACACATGATGACATGTTGAGCTGTGGTGTGTGTTGTGTGTTATGTTGTGTGCTGTGTTGTGTTGTGAGGCCACCTCACCTGTGTTTCACAACACAACAGTCACCGCTACATAACACATGATGACATGTTGTGTTGTGGTGTGTGTTGTGGTGTGTTATGTTGTGTGCTGTGTTGTGTTGCAATGTGTTGTGTTGTGAGGCCACTTCACCTGTTTCACAACACAACAGTCACCGCTACATAACACATGATGACATGCTGTGTTGTGGTGTGTTATGTTGTGTGCTGTGTTGTGTTGCAATGTGTTGTGTTGTGAGGCCACCTCACCTGTTTCACAACACAACAGTCACCGCTACATAACACATGATGACATGCTGTGTTGTGGTGTGTTATGTTGTGTGCTGTGTTGTGTTGCAATGTGTTGTGTTGTGAGGCCACCTCACCTGTTTCACAACACAACAGTCACCACTACATTTCACATGATGACTGTACTGTGTGTTGTGTTGTGAGGCCACTTCACCTGTTTCACAACACAACAGTCACCGTTACATTTCACATGATGACTGTACTGTGTGTTGTGTTGTGAGGCCACCTCACCTGCTTCACAACACAACAGTCACCACTACATTTCACATGATGACTGTGTTGTGTTGTTTTGTGTTGTATTGTATTGTAACATGTTTTGTTTTGTTTTGTTTCATAATTAATACTCTCACACAACAGATTTCTCTGTGTGAAATTTGGGATGCTCTCCCTAGGAACACTTCTCTACAGTGCACCACCACCCTTTTTTCTTCTTTTCCATGCCTGTGAGTGTACAATTTGTTTTCCTATCAAGTTGATTTTTCACAGACCTTTTACGAGAACCAACTCTTTTTTTTTTTCTTTTTTCTTTTTTGCCACAGGTTCTTTTATGAGCACTAACCACATGCAACACATGGGACCTTGGTTCAATGTCTCATCCGAATGACTAGTGTCCAGACCACCACTCAAGGTCTGGTGGAGGGGGTGGGGGGTGGGGTGGGGTTATACACCGTGGGATTTGACCCCATGCGATTAGTTTAGAGTCATATTTTCTCACTTCCTAGGTGAGTGAGTTACCACTTAGCCACCACTGATGTGTGTGTGGTGATCAAGGAAGGATGTGGTGATTGCTCACTTTGTTTTCTTTTCGCTTTGTACCTGTTCAGTGTTGACAAGTATTTGAATGGTTGAAAGAAAAACTGTTTTAACTGTTCAAAGCAAATGACGAAGTCTTGTCAACTGAACTGAAACAGCAAATCATCTTCTCATCAGCATTCTTGGGCTGCAGATCCAATGTTCTTCTGAATGTTACTACTTATTCATGCACAACACCTTTGTAAGAATATATCACAGTATCATGAGTATACATCCATGCAAAATTTATTGAAATATTCATACTTTATAGTATATCGTACTGAAACAATTTTTCAAAAATTCTAAAACCAGATTTCAGCAAGCTCTGATACACATTAAAATTAAATGAACATAAAAAGTCAAAATTGTCCACTATTAATTATATAAAAAATTAAAAAAACATGCAAATAAGGAAATGGTCAATATTAAATGGTTTTGTGGTTGTTGGTTTTTGGTGTTTTTGTTGTTTTTTCTCTGGCCGATGAAAAATGCCACAAATTCATGATAATGATGTATACATATATACAGAGCATCCCCTAAGGAAATAAATTTTTTTTAAAGATGGAAAATGACCCTTTGTAAAAATATAGCCATCAACCTGACGATCAAGGATTCTGGGTTGTTGTTTTTTTTTGTTGTTGTTTTTTTGCTGCCCCATCATCTGCACCGTTTCAGTGGCATTACTCCTACACTGCTCATATAAATTACCCATACACGGCCACACCTGGGTTCGTCCGTCACAGTTCCAGCGTCGGCAGTCCACAAGGAACCATCGATGTTAGGTCACCAGGAGGCCACATACAAAAGGAGACCCTGCACTGCCGCTGAGTCACTTCGGTGGTGTTCAGTGGTGCCTGTTCTGATTTAACATACTTAGGAAACCACCTACTAAGCCCCCTACTAATGACAATAACAATGGCTTAGTCGCAGAGCCAGATTGAGTGAGTGGAGACCGCCACCACATCCCTCAGTCAACAGCCCCCCATGAATCTGCCGACACTGAAGACATTGACAGGACTCACCCCAAGCACAGAAGTGGAGGGGTATCGAAACTGAGGTCACCATGAGAGCAGGGCATGAAAGGCCACAGACTTTGACTCGTTTGAGACTGTTTTGTTTATATTGATGATGATGAAGGGGGAGGATGATGATGATGATGTTGTTATGGAGGTCCATTTTGGTTTGGGACTGCATGACAAGGCTGTACTCTGCGCTTCCTGTCATTATGATATCCCAGCATTAACCAGGCAGAGAGATACAGATACTTGCAGTGTTGGTCAGGTAATTAGAGCAACACACCCAAAGACGCATCTTTGAAGTGGATGACACTCAACTGTGCGTTCCCAGTCTCCCCATTTAAGCCCACAGCACACTCAACACTGGGTAGGAGCCGGCCACAGGCCGAAAAACCCACCTCCACTGGGATTCGAACCCATGTCCTCCCAGCCATCAGTCCGCGATGCTAACCACCTCACCACAGCGGCTGGTGTATCAAGGTTAGTTTTAGTTTCGTTTTTTTTAAAGGAGGTATCACTGAGTTTGGACAAATCCATATGTTACACCACATCTGCAAGGCAGATGCTTGACAGCAGCAAAACCCAACATGCTAGTCAGGCCTGGAATGCATGCATATTTGTGTACCTATCTGAGTGGATAGTTTATTCTATAGAATTTTGCTAGAGAACAACACTTTTGCTGCTATGGGTTATTTTTCAGCGCGCCAAGTACATGCAGCATATGGGACCTCAGTTCATCATCTTATCCAAATGATTAGATGCTCAGTTTGCTTTTCCAGTCAAACTTGGGAGAAAGGGCAAGAGCAGGAATCAAGCCCAGAACCTCACAGATACTGTATTGTCAGGCCAAGTGGTCTAGGGGTATGATTCTCGCTTCGGGTGCGAGAGGTCCCGGGTTCGAATCCCGGCTTGGCCCTCTTTTTAGGAGGAAGGTGGCAGAATGGTTAAGACGCTCAGCTGCCAATACAGAGAGTCCGTGAGGGTGTGGGTTCGAATCCCGCTCTCGCCCTTTCTCCTAAGTTTGACTGGAAAATCAAACTGAGCGTCTAGTCTTTCGGATGAGACGATAAACCGAGGTCCCGTGTGCAGCACGCACTTGGCGCACTGAAAAAGAACCCATGGCAACGAGAGTGTTGTCCTCTGGCGAAATTACGTAAAATGAAATCCACTTTCATAGGTACACAAATATGTAAGCATGCACTCAAGGCCTGACTAAGCGCGTTGGGTTATGCTGCTGGTCAGGCATCTGCTCAACAGATGTGGTGTAGCGTGTATGGATTTGTCCGAACGCAGTGACGCCTCCTTGAGAAAGTGAAACTGAAACTGAAACTGTATTGGCAGATAAGCATCTTCTCTTAACCATTCTGCCACCTTCCTCCCTCAAGGTTAATCAACTGCAACATGGCAGGAACTTGTATTGCATTGTATTGTATAACTCTTTTTTTGTCACAACAGATTTCTCTGTGTGAAATTCGGGCTGCTCTCCCCAGAGGTGAGGGCTTCGCTACACTGCGAGTGCCACCGCCCTTTTTTTTTTCTGCCTGCAGTTTTTTTATCTACTTACCCTCCTCCAAGATATGGCCGTTCTTCCAGTTCCCCATGATGCGGGCCAGACTCTCTGCACCAATGGAAAGCCCCAACTTCTTCGTCTCTGGCTTCTTCCGCACCAGCAACCCCTTCACCTCCCCCCCTGATGGTCCCGACACTTCCCCAAGACCACCACCACTGTCCACATCTTTCACAGCGGCTGTGTCTGCATCATCAGCAAACACGTCCACCACACTGTGCAGCTGTGTAGATATGTGACCAGACTCTAGAAGTACATTTGCTGAAGGAGCATCACTGAGATCAACAGCAAAAGTGTTTTCAGAATTTTCACTGCTCCTGCCTTGGGTCTTGTCACTATCATTCTTACTTACAAACACACCCTCCTGCGTCAGACCTGCCTCCACGCTGCGAGATTTGATGGAGGTGATCTCTGCGTCCAGTAGCCTGTTGATTTCCTCCATGGACGACGACACCTGTGCTTGTTCAGACTCGCCATCACACAAGTTGTCCTCTTCTGGCAAGTCTTTGGCTGTTTCGTCAACTTCTCTCATCTTGGTGGTCATGAAGTCCTGGAACAGCTGGTCCACAATGTTCCTGCGGTGACTCGGGGCCCGCTCTTCTTTCTGGCCACTCCCCATCTCTGCCTGCTGCAGCTCCAGGGAGGTCTGGAACATCCGGCTCACAGACATCGCTTCTGGAGCAGAGTCTGCAGGCAGCACTTCCTCGCCCTTCCCTGAACCCTCACTGTGATCTCCATGACTGGCTTGTTCTGCTGACTCTTGTTTCTGAGGAACCTCCTCCGCCGATGTTTCTGCTTGTGTCCTCAAGCTGTCAACACCACCTGACTTGGTTTTACTTTTAGCACCATTACTCTGCACAAACACTGTGGTGACAACCACGCCCTTTTCTCTGTCTCCAGTGCTCCTTTTCTCCACCACAGTGTTTGAACATTGAGGGTTTGTATCCCTGTCTCCTGTCTGGGCCTTGGGGACTCTGACTTTCACATCAAAACGTCGCACTTTGGGAGGCCTCTTTTCCTCTGCTTTGGAGTCAGGCGGCCGTTTATTTCCCGCCTTAGGACTGGACACAGAATCAGCCATGCTTCTGCACATACACATGTATGCAAAAATGAAAAATCAAATTTCAAAATACGGGTAGGAATGAGAGGAGTCGAGGGGAGCACACAAACATACGAGAACAGAGAGTGAGCAATGTTCCCTCAGTTTTATGTATACTGATTTCCCCCTTTTGATGGGAATTTCCCCTTCTTCTCAGCATGATAGTGATTCACTGCACTCTGACAGACCCACCTATCCCATTACCCTCACCTTGTTTCATCATTTTTTCAAACTAGCACTTAAACACACCACCAAAAAAAGCCGATAAACGGATAATGCTCAACGTTTTGACCCATGGCATCAAATGGAAATAGAAGAAGAATGTCATCGTTAATTTGATCACACTGGACAGGTTCTTTGAAAAATCATTCGTGTAAGGAGACCCGTTTCCTGAATCTGACTACCTTATGCCGTCCTCCACACCCAGTCTTGTTCATACAGATTAGTCTGTTTTGTCCACCATTTTGAAGCATGGCGATACGTCTTATTACTGCAAAAATGAAGGAACAAGTACAATACAGACAGCTGTACAGGAATAACTGATCGGAAAACTATCGCTCAGTGGTACTAAGAAACAAGAAAGCAAAGTAGTTTTACAGCAGGCGAATTGAAAAACGTAAGAAAGATTTTTTTTTAAGATATGAAGTGATGGGGCTGGTCTAGGAACAACATAAATCATGTACGACATAGAATTGCACGGCTTTACCCGAAAAAACAAAACAAAAAGAAACAGAAAGAGAGAGTGAGAGAACATGTTCATGATGCCGAGAAGGTGAAACGCTATGATTTTTTTTTCCTTTCAAGTTTTGGGGATGGGGGCAGTGGAGTTCGTCTTACACACTTCCGAAGATGTAAAAAAAAAAAAAAAAAAAAAAAAAAAAAATCTGCTAAAGACAACACTGACACAACACTACACTACACACACACACACACACACACACCGTGACACTCACACACACTCACACACCGGCACACGGCACACACACACACACACCGTAGACCTGGCGGGGCTGCCGACGCCGGTCGGTGCACGGAGTCCAGCTTCAGTCTTGACAACAACAAAACTTCATATGGGCATTGATGAAATTTCAGGCAAATTGTCCGTCTGGTTAAGAAAAGAAGCCGGAAATAAAAAGAGTGAGGCAAAACGAGAGATTGAATAACGTCAGTGCGACCAATAACTGTTACACTTGGTAATAAAGGTGGATTCCGGGTCCCAGACGCGAGAACAGAGCAACTAGTATCGCAGCTCCTCAGTTCATCAGAACTGCCAAGGAGTGGAACCAATTAACTGAGTGAGGCCACTGTCACCGCAGGCTCCGTCAGGGCTTTTTCATCACGGTGCTGACCATATCACCATCTGAGCCTGTGACCAGTAACCACTAAATTTTTTATCTTTATTTATTTGTTTTGTTTGTGTTTCGTTGTTGTTTTGTTTTTTGGGTTGTTTTGTTGTTTTTTTGTTGTTGTTTTTTGTTTTGTTTTTTTATAGGGTCTTGCTTCTGGAACGGTGGAATCTGGGCCCTTCCGGCCGAAATGGGGGATTTGAAGGTCTTCAACCCCGGCAGGGTAGGCAGTTTTCTTTAGGTCCTTCTCTGCCTATTTTTTTCTACAAGGTACATGCGTCCTCCTATACTGCTAGTTCCGTCGCGTCTTTATCGCCAGAAGTGGCGTCTGAGACGTACACTACCAGACCAGACCAGGAGCACAACTTCAAACCAACAGCGGACTGTGCACAGCATGTCAACTGCGTATTACCTCCCCTGTTGCTTGGGTTCTTTCATCGATCTTGTCGCCGCGGAGGACAATGGGTTGGAAAACTGACACAGAACAAACACTCGAAACAGCATACGCAAACGCACAAACTGTACAGGCTGTGTATACGTAAAAATGGTAAAAACCTTCTACTTTCTGTTCTTCTTCATACGGCAGTGATGTGGAAATCCCACTTAACTGTCTCACTGAGTGGACAAAGACCCATTACTGTTGTTTTCAGTTGCTATGGCGTCAGTGTAACGTCAGAGCCCTCGGAAGGTGGCGGAATGGTTAAGACGCTTATCTGCAGTATACCTACGTGTCCATGAGGGTTTGGGTTCCATTTCCCTTTCTCCCAAGTTTGACTGGAAAATCAAACTGAGCGTCTTTCGGATGAGAGGATAAACCGAGGTCCTGCCGCCGGTCACAGTGTCGTGATAGTAGCCTACCGGAGAACCCACCTAGAGTAGGACTAAGTTTTCATCCTCACTAATAGGTCTGTCACTTTCTGTAGTTTGTTTTTCTTTCATCGCAACCCAACAACAATAACGGCGTAAAAATCAAATTGATGATTGTGGCCGTCAACGCAGTGAAAGTGTCAGTGCAAAACGCACTGATTCACGCCGCTGGTCAGGCATCTGCTTGGCAGATGTGGTGTAGCGTATATGGATTTGTCCGAACGCAGTGACGCCTCCTTGAGCTACTGAAACTGAAACTGATCCGCACTGAAAAAGAACCCATGGCAACACCGGCCGACTGAACGTGTTGCACATGTCGTCTTGTAATTTTTTTGAATAAGAGTCCACTGACTGTGATAGGTACGCATAATATAATTATATGCTTCCACTCAAGGCCTGAACAGGGTGTATGATTATGCTGCTGTCTGGCACTCAGAAATGTGCCTCAGAATAAATAGCTGCAGCCTGTATGTGGTGAACGGCAGCGCTGTGACGCCTCCTTGAGATCTTGAAACTGAAACTGTAGATGTTATTGTTTGTTGCTGTTGTTGTTTCAGTTGTTTTGTTGTTGTTGTAGAAAACTGAAACTGCAGATTATATTGTTTGTTGCTGTTGTTGTTTCAGTTGTGTTGTTGTTGTTGTAGAAAACTGAAACTGTAGATGTTATTGTTTGTTGCTGTTGTTGTTTCAGTTGTGTTGTTGTTGTTGTTGTAGAAAACTGTAGATGTTATTGTTTGTTGCTGTTGTTGTTTTGTTGTTGTTGTAGAAAACTGAAACTGTAGGTGTTATTGTTTGTTGCTGTTGTTGTTTCAGTTGTTTTGTTGTTGTTGTAGAAAACTGAAACTGTAGATGTTATTGTTTGTTGCTGTTGTTGTTTCAGTTGTTTTGTTGTTGTTGTAGAAAACTGAAACTGTAGATGTTATTGTTTGTTGCTGTTGTTGTTTCAGTTGTTTTGTTGTTGTTGTAGAAAATTCAAAACAAAAAGGAAACCGAACCGGCATGCTCCTGTCTCCGCCACTGACAGTCGGTGATCGGCGTAGAGCGAATGGATGATCAGTGGCCGCGGCCTTAACCGTGGCGAACTAGTAGGTGACAGTCTGGGGAAACCATCTCACAGGCAGACCCCAGCTAAATGCGGCCCAACATACTCGTCTACAACTGAGCGGAGAAATCCAAGGGCCTTGATCGAACAAGTTATTATGGCACATAAACGTGGACCCCATGTACAATGACCGTCCACGTACAGACGACAGCTGCGCGCGGCTGATCTTTGGAGGATTATACCTATTTACTGCTTCTCTCTCATTCTCCATTAACAGAAGGCAACGTGGTAGTAATTTTATCAACTGTAGATCGCAAAGGGCCGAAGTCTGCTGCCAGTATCGAATCAGTCTATCACATATACACAGACGACAGCTTGGACATCTACTGTGTTTAATGCCCCTCTCTAAATCTCCATAAAATGCTGAAGCCCAGTATGACGGAAATTTTATTGCAAGTCGCTGTCCCACCATCTAATCGATCCCTCCGCCTATACAAATATATCAGCCTTGAAGTTATGACAAGCGTCACACCAACCTGATACTCACAAGTCCTTCCACCGTCATCCCTGTTACATGAATCTACCGACACCGAATACCTTGTTCTTCTTATAACCTATACTGGTGATTCAATCTGGTTAAGGGTACTGGTGCATGTTGGGATGTTTCTGTGTTTCCAAAACTCACGGAGTTTCCTGACAGAGGTTACATAGCCTATATATACTTTTAATGCTCGTATTTGATCTTCTGCATGCATACATTCACACAGGCACTGACTTTTTGGTTGACACGGCAGACAGGAAAGAACATCACGCTTTAGTCAACTGACGGTGGGTCTTCTGGCTGAGATTTACACGGCAGCACTGACGAAACATATAGGCCTACAGGTATTGCGAGTGTACGTGTGTGTACATACGTGTGGGTGTGTACAATTTTCACTGAAAGTGGCCAGTTTTTTCTCTCTTTTTTTTAAATTTTTAAACTTGTCTTTAATTATTTGCCTTCTATGTATCGGCTTTTTTTTTTTTTTTTTTTTTTTTTTTTTTTTTAAAAATAATCTGCTTACCCAGTCTTTGTTCAACTGATTTATTTCATTTTACTACTTCATTTAAGGTCAATGTTTTCCACAAATGGCTCTCAAGGCCTGACAAACATGCTGGGTGATTACGGTGGTGAGGCATCTGCATACTCTCTTCAGTCGTTTTTTGAACCGCGGCGGCCAGTGGTTTAGCGTACCAATCAGCCCACACTATTTGTCGGTACCTCCTTTCAACCGAACCTGAACATTGAAACTGGGGCCTATGCTGGAGTCAGCCTACGCCCAAACAGATGAGATCTGAACATCCAATGATAGATAATAATAATAATGACTGAAAGAAGAAGAGGATGAGGGGGAGAAGGAGGAGGAGAATAAGAAAAGGATGAGGAGGAGCACAAGAAGAAGAAGAAGAAGAAGAAGCCGCTGTCCAAAGAAGATTGGCTGGCTTTGCTGTGGACAGCAGCAAAAAAAAGAACTGCGGCAAAGGTCCAGTCAAAACAGAATGCAAGCGCTTAAAATGTTCTCCTGGCCTCATTGTTTATTCCTTCCAAGTATATATATATATATATAATTTTAAAAATCAGTTTAAAAAAATCGAGGTAACCACGTGTTTGTTCTGTATTGTTTGTTGTCCATATATTCTGTGTAGCTTGTTCGGGATTAAAAGGCTATGCCAGTCTTGAATAAAGGCTAATTTGTGTTTGCACATTTCTTCTGTCATCGCTGCTGTGTGCACATGTCACTGAAATGACTGGTATATGGGCAAGCCCGGCACCTCCTTTTAGAGGAACTGAAGCGTCTGGGTTTGTACCAATGTACCTGCTATTTTCCTGTGTGTAGCTGAATCGGTAGCATAAACAGCATTGATTTTGAAGTTGTGTTGTGTACCTTGTGAATGGACAGAGTTACCACTCTTTATTATCGGTCAAAAAACCTGAGTCTTCGATTGCATCTGTTGTGTGGTATCTACCAGCGAAAAGATCTGATACAACGATTGAGTTCAATTTGGTGTATCTAAGCGGCAACTGACGTGGCGGCAAGTCTCAACTGATAAGATAATACAGAGTACATACTTTAGTAAAATACTGCTGAACTGAAATGTACGCCAAAAGCCTTGTCAACGGGTAGATTATACAGTTAGGTAGGCTATAAGCATCACCGTCTTCAGTCTTCACTTTGAGGTATATTGGTCCCTAATCCTCTGTAACTAAAACCTCTGTTCACTGAATTTTTGACTTTCACAATTTCCCCACTCTTGGCATCTGTCCAAATCATATTTTGCTGCACTGAGTGCACGGCCCGGCGTCATCTCTATGGTGGTGACATCAACCATCGATCCTGTAGACGTGGACACCTATATTGACAGCTATACTGAGGCGCCTGAACCGCCGTGTGCGTGTTTCCAGTCCATGTGTGTCAGTGATTGATATACATCACATCTGTTTGTATTTGTATTTCTTTTGATCACAACAGATTTCTCTGTGTGAAATTCGGGCTGCTCTCCCCAGGGAGAGCGCGTCGCTACACTACAGCGCCACCCTTTTTTTTTATAAATTTTTTTCCTGCGTGCATTTTTTATATTTATTTTTTCTATCGAAGTGGATTTTTCTACAGAATTTTGCCAGGAACAACCCTTTTGTTGCCGTGGGTTCTTAGTTTTACGTGCGTTAAGTGCATGCTGCACACGGGACCTCGGTTTATCGTCTCATCCGAATGACTAGCGTGCGGTGTGTGCGCACACCGGCGCACGTCAGTCCAGTCTGTGCAGACGGTGTCACAGAGTTGTCGCGTTGCACAAAATACATATGTGCCCGGCCGTGCAGCCGGCCCGGGTGTGCACGGCACTGCATGTATACGTGTGTGTGTGTCACGGTGTGTGTGTGTGTGTGTGTGTGTGTGTGTGTGTGTGTGTGTGTGTGTGTGTGTGTGTCAGTGTGTGTGTGTGTGTGTGTGTGTGTGTGTGTGTGTGTGTGTGTGTGTGTGCGTTTGTTTGACACACTGTGCCACTCGCCACTGACGTCGGACGAGTGCAATTCCCGTACGTTTGTTCGCTCTGAAGTTAATGTAACGTCTTTTCACTTTGAGTGATATAACAATTAGGCACAGCACCGGCGGCGGGGGAAGCAAAAATTAGTGCTGGATCAAGTCCATGTACTGTAAGGGTTGAAGGTCGCTCCGTCGGCTCGATCCCATCGACTGATTTCGACTCAACCCACAGAGCGGGCGCGTGGGGACCATTATTAATCTACTGAATCAATCCGTACGATATAACCTCATATTTTATGTCAGTTCGCACCGATCGAGGCCACTGAGCCGAATGACGAGGGCGGCTGTAGACATATTCCGGGGCCAGTGAGACTGAGGCTGAAGTTTACTGACTGATAATCATGTACAGTACTGAAGAAGTCGTAACACTGACCCACAGCCAGTCTTTCAGTCACCGTTCATAGACTGGACATAGTATACCTACATAAATTGTCTGACCGTCATGATTTATGTTTGAAAAAAAAAGAAGTATTTGCTATTAAAATTTTTGTCAGTTACGGTTATTTTGCCCAGGCTGTGTTACGTGACTGCTCTTGGCCGGTGGGCAACTCAAAATTTTGAACAATGACATGATCATATAGTCCGCGCGGCCAATAGTGGCCGCGGAACTGGCGAGAAAACACTGCCAGTGAATAGCTGGTAACGCATACACACACTGACACAGAGACACAGAGACTAGACAGACAGACTGATGAGACACACACACGCACGCACACACACACACACACACACACACACACACACACACACACACTTTTGAATAGCTGCCATCTGTTGGTCAACGGATATATTATATTCTTTGTAGGTGGGTTATACTTACAAGCACTTAAATTGTTGCAACCGTCCGAAAATTAACATGACTTAAAACTGCACCAATACCCATTTTGTTATTTGCACAAACAATCATGAAATGAAAAGGCAAACTGTGGACGGTTACACATTATAATTGTTATTCATCACCATACCCTTCAAAATGCAAAACAATGAACAACAACAACAAAAACGTAATAGAGAATATATAGGCCTAGACCAAGTGCAACGATTCAAAAGGCAGTCGTCCCTGCGGTACGTACGTTGATGCACACAGACAATCCACTCAACTTTGAAGGGTACACTTATGGGACAACCTGGTATGTTCAAGTGTGTGTCGCGTCCACATCCTTTGATCTCTCACTCTCCCTGCCCCCTCCCCCTTCTCCATCCATCTGCCACCGCAGCCGTCACCACCACAACCAAACCACCAAAATTTCTGGTACAATTGTACTGAAGCAAGCTGCACCTCACGTGCTTCCACGCCATTGGCTCATTTTTCTCGACGTCGAAAGCGACCGACTTTCTTGCCACAGAAACACTCCGGTGCATTCGTTGCGAGACTGTCACAACGGACAACATGGCAGCGAGTGGGGTACTCCCGACTTACCAACGGTATGTTAACGGAGTTCCCGTACCGTCTTCAAGAAAAACCCTCCGTTTGAGGGAGAAATACATCATTTTGTTAGTCTTTGCAACGTTTGGGATTGTTTGCTTTGGGGCGTTCTTCTTTCTGCCAAACTTGCAAGACAGAGTGACGATGGTGGAAGTGAGAAAACGATTTCGCGATGCTGGTGAAGGTCTGTTTTTGCCCCAGCAAGAGGGTGGTGGTGGTCCAGGGAAAATTATACGACATGATGACATCGTAGATCCTCACAAAATAGATGATAAAATTAGACTGCAGATGAATATCGAAAAAGACATCATAAACGTAAAAGAGGAGCTCAAGAAGCAAGGCATTAAAGATGAGGAAGCGGAGAAAATAAAAGACGAAATAAAAGAGGATAAGGAAAAAGTCATCCAACAGAAAAAGGAAGCAGAAGAAGTCAAAAAAGAAGAAGACAAGAAGAAGGCACTGGAAGTGGACAAAGACCATGTGGGTCATCCAGGGGCACAAGGAGGAGAACCTTCAGAAGCATCAGTGAAGGAGAAAAGGGATAAAATTCGGGAGGTAAGCACAACTTTTGATTCTGTAATTTGGACTAAGAAAGATATAATGGTGCAGCTTTTGTTAACTTGCATCTTAGGTGAAAAGGAAGCATAAGAATTAAAGAAACAAGATACTGCTTTGATTTTACTAGTATAGTTCATGCACATATTTATTTTCCCTTGTGTAAAATGTTGACATGTATGATGTAACTGTCATCCTCTAGTATAAGTTATTATGCAAAAAGTTACATTGCTGTAGTAAATCTGAGACATGTTTCTTAAACGCTAGCACGTTTGGGTGTTAGTGGCAAGAGAGCAAGTAGCTAAGGCAAGGAGAACATGCGCAAATAAAATACTGTGAGGTGGGAAGTAGATTTTACTTACCTCGCTGCAAAATTGCTCTGTAGGCTACAGGTCTACTAACATAGCCTTGACTCACGAGAACCTAGCCACTCTTGCCTCAAGGTGGAAAAAAGAAATGCGCCTTCCTAGCATGTCTTAGGAGAACCTTGCTTAACTAGAATGTAAGAAATGTGCCTCTTGTCTGTGTCGAGAAGCAGTTTGTGTGTATGTGTGTACTGTGTGTTACGTGTAGATGACACAAGCCAAGGGTGGTGTACTGATGTTGCAATGCCCTATCAAGAATAACTTGACTTGCTGAAGGCACAAAATGTCTGAGTCTGTGAACATAATGTGGAAAGTCTCAGGTTTAAGTTTGTAACTGATTGATTTTCACTTAGCCCTGAAATGCTGGCATGGACCCTTTGTGGTCACCTGGCAATAAATAAACAGTAGGTTTTGATTTTATGTGGAAAGCAATTATTTCACAAAAACTTACAGCTAAAGGCTGTTTCAGTGTTTGGTGTCAGTTGCATACATGTAATGATGAGACTATATTGATTTGTTTCACATTTCTCTAAGTGTATAAAATATCCTGTATTCTGGTTGAGACTAGAGAGGGTATTTTAAGTATTTGACAATTGCTAGCATTGGGTATGGAAATAATAGCTGTTGATATGGACAGTGTTGAAAAGAAATTATGCAGTTATGCTTTTAACTGCAGCTGACAGAACTTTGATGTTGAGTGTCAAAGCTTGAAATATAACATGCACTTTGATGTTTTTTTCCCTCAGCTGCAGTTATTAGTTACACTTTTATTTTTATATAAACAGGCATGGGCCTTCAGGGCATAAGATTGATTTTGTGTCTGTACCTTATACTGTAAGTGTAAAACTACCGGTACATCTGACTGATTCTAAACCTAAGAGTAAGACAAGACAAGGAGAGCCAGTGTTCCAGTGTTCTCATTTGTACCAATAATACTAGTAATAATTGATTGTTAATGAATTTATAGAAAACTTGAACATTTTTATGTGAAAAGTTTTTTTGAAAGTAATGAATTACTGAATGATTGAAACAAGTGACACATCGCCTGCTGCCTGATAGAGACACCAAATTTCTGCCCCATGTGTTGATCAGTATCTATAGATCTCAAGAGTATAGCTTAGGTGTAATGATTGATTATATTAGTTATATGGTATGTGTGTGTGTGTGTGTGTGTGTGTGTGTGTGTGTGGTACACACATACATTTGTGTGTGTATATATGTGTGTGTATATATATATATTATATATATATCCATGTGTACATATATATATGTAGGGTTACGTAGGGTGTAGGGTATAGTATACATAGGGTTCATATGTTTTTGGTTATGCATATTTGAGGTCATTTAATTTCAACAGTTATCATTGTGTGTGTACATATATATAAATAATAGAATACATATATTGACTGCATTCCTCTTTGTTCATTGTTTTCTATTGGTTTAGACTGGACTGGTTGATAAAGATAAAGAGGGAACCACAAGGAAGCAACCATTTAACACAAGACATGCGTGTGTGTGTGTGTGTGTGTGTGTGTGTGTGTGTGTGTGTGTGTAAACTAATGTTCAATATTCAATGATTTTCATAATTATTATATTTTCTGATGAAACATTGCTTAATGTTGTTACAGCTCTTTAACGACGATTCATTTTAATTTTCAAATATGATTTGTAAACATAATATATGAATATATAGGATGTAATGATTGTAAGTGAATCTCCAGTGCATTGAATTGGATGATTATACTCATTCTTGGCAGGTGATGATATGTCTGCTGCTGGTGATGTAGGTGAAGAATCCCACCTAACTTTCATCGTGTTCTGTCTTTTGATGTTTTGACCAACATCAGATTAACTACATAGGGACTATGGTTGGACACAGATGTTATGATTCTATCTGGACATGTTGCTTCCTGCCTGTGATCTATGTTGCATACCAGAATGGTGACTGTTATCTCCGTGGTTACAGAACCTGGTATAATTGTAGGGCAGGTGGTGGGGATGAAAAAAAAAAGTGTAGTGATCTCATATTTGATTTCTAGCTTTCAACTAACACTGACAGTTCTAAGTGTAAGAAATAATTTGAAGAACAATTATTTAACAGCGAAAAAAGCTGCCATAACAAAATAACAAGAATGACAAAAACATTCAAGAATTATGATATTGAGAAGAGAAATAGTTTTAGGAACAGGTAGATAAATTCCATTTCAATTTATAGAACTTAAGACTGAAAAAAAAAAGAGAACTTCAATCATTGTGGCAATTGACATAGAGCAGTAATTAATGAGATGATTGATAACAATATTCACTATAAGAACTAACACTGACAGTACTTAATTGATAGCTACTATATTATGCAGTAATAAATGATAGTGATACCTACACTGAGACAGTTGTGGCAAATTTATACAGGTACATGTAATGATCATGTATACACTAATACAACAGAAATACAGCCTATTCAGCCTATTGCAAAATGTGTGATAAACACATAGTAAATACACACATGTGTGAATCAGATTATAGAAACAGTTCAAGGTACAAGTATTGACTTTGCCACAGGCATTGTGTGATATATTATAAAATGAGTTAAGATTGAGAGAGAGAGAGAGAGAGAGAGAGAGAGAGAGAGAGAGAGAGAGATACAAGTAATCACTGTAATGTCTTGTAATCATTTCAACATCCTTATGAACAGTGGAAAGACTCCTGTGTCACTCTTGAGATTTTATGAAATATTATCATCTAAACTGTCTGAGGCTGCTGCTGCTTATGATGATGATAACACTTTGAAACTTGTTCACATGAATTTTTGAAACTGATTAAATCAAGTTGAACAACTGAATACATACACATATATGTATAAGCCACTTGAGCATGAAATCAGGAAGTTATAACTCACATGCATACAAATTACAATACTTGTCAAGGGTTGAGAGTAAAATGTGCATAATTATACATGCTGTACCAGTGTCTGTGGTAGAGGTGGTATTAAAAAAAAAAAACCAGTATGATGAGCTAAAGCATGGGAAGCTAGAGCCCTGTGGAAATTTGTCCTTGAGCCCAGCCGGCTATCCTGAAGCTGAATTGAGGAACCTGTTGACAGTATTGTGTTGTGTACCAGTCTGGGATGCCTGCAGAGAACAAGGCAGGCCTTTGTCATGTAATGTTGTATGCACTTCAATATCAAAGGACATTTTCCTGTCCTTTATTTGATTTATCTCTTTGACAATATATAATTTATTCTCCTTTTTTTTCCCCCCCTTGATCTTGTCTTTTATTCAGTACTGTCAGTAGTGGTGGTTTTAAGTTTTATCAGTTGATCACTGTTGTTATTAATGTTAATGTTATTCAGGTGTTGCATACATACAAACATATTTATGTAAAAAAAAGAAAGACAAGGTAGATATGGACATATTAGCCATGTCTACTGTCAGTATTGACAGTATTTTCAGTTTGGAACTGAAACTTGTAGAAATGCATCTTTACTGAGCAGAATCTGTTCCCCAAGTTTTCTTCTTCTACTCCTTTTTTTTTCTTTCTCATTTCTCTTTCTCCTTCCCTTGCTTCCTTGTGCCTGGAACCACAGCCAGTGTGATCTTGTTTGAATCAGTGGTGTAGAACTTTGTGTTCACAGACTTATTGTTTAGTCATGCCTCTGGGCAGGGACAATTTGTGCATGGAGACTATGGAATTTAAAACAAACACACACAGGTATACATGCACCCACACACCCACAATGCACAAGCACACACATACACACACACACACACACACACACACACACACACACACACACACACACACACACACACACACACACACGGTCATGTTTCACAGTCACACCCCCACAGAGTTCTTGTGTACATACACCATGAATCTTGAAGTAAAACATTCATTTGAAAGTAAATGACATGTTACTTTTAAAAACTATTCTAAAGTTAGTTACTTGCATTCATTAATCATGATACAAGAGAGCTGAACAAAGTGTGTAAACACTGGCCCACACACTTGGTTACTTGAAAGACCTCCATTAAAAGACCATACATAAAAAGATCTTCATTTACTTCATACACTGTTAAACACAGTAGACAAATGTGAACAAAAAATTAGTACATTTGTTATTTTAGTTATTTCCTCAGTTGTTGTTCTATTGATTTTTTTTTTTTATGATATACATATTTATCCCTTGTTGATAAACCCGTCCAGTGCCAGACAGTTTTGTATAATTTATAAAGAAGTGTGCTCTCCCCCTGCCAGGGAATTTTGAGGATCCAGGGGTAATAAATTTCAAAGAATACGAGCGCAAAAACTATAAGTAAATTAAGGAGATACAGAACGAAACTAAACATTTTTGTGAAGGAAAATGAATGTGGGTTCTAAATCTGGGCTTTCCCCTACAGTTATTCAGGCATTTTGAAATGAAGACGGTAATTTTTATGCATTAAAAAAAGTATATTTCCACTTTGAAAGACTCTGAAAGGAAAACAAAAGGAAGAAAAAGAGAAGAAGGAGGTGTAAATAGCTTGCTTATTGTCTGATGTATACTTGGAAAATAAAATGGCTTTCAAGTTCATTATAACAATCACAACACTTGTATTCATGTAAGTGAATAACTGTCCTAGCAACGACATACAAGTATGGGTTCGAGATAAAAAGTCAAACATGTTCTCAGTCATAGAGCCTACAAGCTTTTGTACACCAAAGTGTCCCCCTTTAGAGGAGAGAGTGCCTTGATGATTCCTTTCTGCCTGTTTGTAACTAATCGGACAAAGTGTTTGCTGTGCATCGGGTTCGTCTCCACTATAAATAAATTGGTCAACTGATCAGTGACAAAAAGTGTGAAAAAGTGAAATCAAACATGTGATTCCTGTTAATTGTCTGTCAGCCCCAGGTTTCAAGAAAATCGTGGATCATTGGCTGTTGCCAGATGATTGGCTGTTGCCATTCCTGGCAGTTGATCACTGTGAATGAAAAGACAGCAAAATGACAGCTGAGTCATGCCCTTTAACCATGCCATGTGTCCGGCCTTCAACCTATTGTCTTACACCATTCCTCTATAGATCTCGTCTTCCCCTCTTTTCAGATTACGTGAAAGCACAGCACCTTCACTGTCACCTGTGTCAGTCATGGTCACTGAAGAAAGAGAAGGATGCTTTTGTCAGTTTTGTCACTGCCATTTCAAGATTGTTTAAATCCACTGACTGGGACCACTCTTCACTTGACAAAGTGTCTGACACCTTTTTGGCGTGTGAGGCAAACCCTCTTCGCAGACATGCTCCAAGTGGTTAAGTTAGCAAAACATATTGAGGAAAAAGGGGTCTTCCACCTGATGAATGCTCACTAAAATAGTGTACGTTATGTTTATAATCCAGACACAGTCTGTTTATGTTCATTGCACCAAAATCTGATAAAGGAAAAATTGAAATACATGCAGGATGTTAGTGAATGTCAAAGTTACGGGCACTATGGCAACACTTTTTGCAGGATGTCAATTGACTCACCTGGTTAAACCAGACATTGATTGAGGTTGGACAGATCAATAGATCTGCGTATGGGAGAGGAATAACCTCTCAACGTTAACAAAAAAAGTGAATCTTCAATGCAGTTGTGCAGCAGCTGTGATTTTACAGAAAAGGCACACATTTTTATGGGTGGGAGAAGTCCATTGCTGCACAATACTTATGAATTATTACTTTTCAGTAAAATTCCATATTATATATATATATATATATTATATATGTGTGTGTGTGTGTGTGTGTGTGTGTGTGTGTGTGTATTTATTGGTGCTGTCATCTGGGTTGGGTGGAGAGGAGGCTTAGTGAATTGACGTGGACTTGGAGCACATATGGTCATTAAGATGCATCATGTAGTGATACTAAACTGGTTCGTTGACTTACGGACATTTGCATTTTTTTCTTTTTTTATATCTACTGCATCTCAGTGGATCTTACTGCATCTATCTTAGCACTCACATAAAAGAGCCCATAGCAGCAAAAGGTTGTCCCTGGCCAGACTTTGTTGAAAATCCACTTTTGTTAAAACATCCACTTGATAGTTGTTTAAAAAAAAAAAAAAAAAAAAAAAAAAAAAAATATATATATATATATATATGTGTGTGTGTGTGTGTGTGTGTGTGTGTGTGTGTGTGTGTGTGTGTATATGTGTATGTATGTATGTATGTATATATGTATGTATATATAATATATATATATATATATATAACTGCAGAATCTATTTTGATTCCTTGAAACTTGAAGCAGTAACCACCAGCTTGTGACAAAGCTGTAACAGTGTAAGTGAATGGACAGTTTTGTGTGAGTTTGGTCTGTGTGAGAGGATGTGTGTGTGTGTGTGTGTGTGAGAGAGAGAGAGAGAGAGAGAGAGAGAGAGACACTGACACTGACAAAAGTTTAATTGTGAACCTGCTGGTCCATAGGCACAGTCAGACTGGGATGGGTGTGGGGAGAGGTTGGGGAAGGGGGTAAGAAGAGAGAGAGAGAGAGAGCATAAGATAAATAACTTCATTATCTCACAAAGAGATGAGCATGTCATTGCTAAGACGTAACCCTACAAAGAGGGGGTCATGCTGGTACTGGAATGGAATGGAAAATCCACTCCAGGGGGTACACCCAGGATCCCTTAGAAAGGTAAACAGAGTGTGAAAAAAGCCCTTGGAAACAGTTTGTATGGGATGGCTGGGTTGTGGTGTTTTCTTCACTGTGGTGTTGTCAGTGGATCAGACAGGGTGCACACATGTAGGTTTTTTCATTTTCATTTTTTGTTTTATTATTATTTTTTTTTTAAATAACATTTTCCATGTGCAAACTAAAAAAAATCATCATTGTAAAGGCTGGGTGGATCATCCAGAGAGAGAGAGAGTGGTTATTCTGCGGTGTTTAGAGCTATGGTAAACGTATCTTGTGAGGCCGTTCTTTGTTAGAGTGTGTGCATACAATACACATGCTCATACATGCACACACACACACAGAGGATCCAGAGGGAAGCAGTTGCCCTTTTGTATCCGTATATTACATGTGGCTTTGTCCCTCATTTTTATGAAAAATAGGTGGTGGTGTTTTATTTATTTATTTACTTTTCATTTATTTGTTCATTTATTATTCTATATCCAGTTCATCCCGTTTCATTTCAGTTAACTGTCTTGGTTTTTCTCCTTGATGTAAGCTGACTGAAATGACTTATTTATTTATTTCATGTACTTTTTTAACTGATTTGTTTTGCTTTATCTGATTAGTATCACTGTTAAAATAAATGATAAGGGCGATGAAGGAGGAAACTCTGAAGACTGAAATTAGTGCAAAGACTTTTAAAACACTGTTGATACTGATGGCTGATGTGATGACTGTCCAGAACAGACTGTAGGAGAAGAGTTGATTATTTTTTCCAAATTGGCTAAAGAATTGATTCTTTTATTGGTTTAAACTAATTAAAGAATTTATATCTTTTAATTAAAAATTCTTATTGGTGTAAACATGAAAAAAAAAAGATTATTCTTGAAACAAGACAAATAACATTATCATTGTCAAATGATATATTTTGTACAAAGTTTTGAAAGGGACCCCCCCCCCCCCCCCACACACACACACACACAAAACCAAAGTATTGAAAGGAAAGAAAAACAGACACAAAAAACAAACTTGAGCTGCAGAAAGCTTTAAACTTAAATCATGCCCTTGTTTTTTTCTGATTCATTCAAAAAAGCAGTCAGTTCACAAAGGAATCATTATGATCATTTTGAAGTGTGGCGGCAAACTTGAGGTGAAATGAAGGCAACAGGCTTAGAGAGACTGGGGGAGGGGGAGGGAGGGGGTGGGGTGAAGTTTGATGCTATGAGTATGAGGTGAATATCTTCCCTTCTGGGCATGGTGATGAACACTCCTACTAGTGATCTCACTGGCTGGCTGTGTTTGATCTCCGGCTTCACACACAGTAACCTTTTTTATACATTGTAACGTGTGTGAGAATTGTGATCAAGGAACCTTATTTCTGGAGGGGTGGGTTGGGGGTTTAGTGCTGCAGCCTTGGGGGCTGGTCGGCCTTTGGGAAACATCCCAGCGCCGACTGTCCTTAAACCCTCTTGGCTGAGAGAGTGGGGATGTAACTTGGGCAAGACACTCTCCGTTATAAATAATCAAATTATTGTTGTTGTTGTTATTATTGTTATTATCATTATTATCGTCATCATCATCATCATTATTATTTTATCTGTTTCTTCTTCCTCTATTTCTAATTCTGTTAGCCTGTTTCAGTAATTATGTACTTGTCTTTGTTTTTTTTTCTCACCCCTGTGTGTGTGTGTGTGTTTTGTTTGTTTGTTTGTTTGTTTTTGATGGCTCTGTGTGTACACACACACAACCAAAGCATGGAATTGTTTGCTACGGTGCCTGACACAAATCAGGTTCACTGATTCATCCTCATTTTCCTCCGTGGGGATGCTGGGGGCCTTTCAGTATAAATAGCATCCCCGCCTTCTGGAAATTCTGTGCTAGAAATTTCTTCGTTTCTATCACTCTCTTTGTTTCTGCCTTTTTTCTTCCTTCTCTGTTGTCTTCTTTTTCTGCCTTCCCAGTCCATTCCCCTTCCTTTTTTCAAGCACGCCTTGACACTTTTATTCTCTTTTCCACAGTCTGTGAAAGTATGGTGTGTTATCTGTGCTGTTTTGCTCTGTGGATTAGGAGAGAGTGTAAACACTGGGATGGGCACTGGCTGTTCATGCTGCAGTGTTATTTGCCGATATGGTCTTTTTTATGTATTTTTTGTTTGGCTTTGAAGTATTATTTTTTTCCTTTTTACGATTTTTTGTAATCTGGGGATGATAAATAAAGCCCTCAGGACAGCCAAATCTTGTTTGAAGGAGCTGAATGGTTAGGATAATGTGTCATGAACTGTGTTTTGTGGGTTGATCTTAGAGAACTTTTTGTTGTTGTTTTTTTTTGTGTGTGTATGTGATAGTTTTGTGTTGATGCTGTTGAGCATTTGTATGGTTTGACAGTCCTGATAAACGTTATGGCCCCATGCGGTCAGCTGGACTACAAGTATAAGCAACAATTAACAACAGACATTGATCCTGATTGTGTGTGTGGTGGCCAGATGATGAATCACGCCTGGAGCAACTATGTGAAGTACGCCTGGGGGTCCAATGAGCTGCGGCCCATCTCCAAGCGGGGCCACTCGGCCAGCATCTTTGGCAGCCTGTCGCTGGGGGCCACCATCGTGGACGCCCTGGACACGCTGTACATCATGGAGATGGAGGATGAGTACAAGGCGGCCCGTGACTGGATCGCCACCAACCTCAACTTTGATGGGGTTTGTCTCGCTTGTCTTTGCTTTTTGTGGGTGGGTGTGTGTGTGTGAGAGAGAGGGATACGGCCACCAACCTCAACTTGACGGGGTTTGTTTTCTCTTTTCTTGCTTTTTGTGGGTGAGACGGAGAGAACTCAGAACTCAAAACGTTTTTATTCAAGGATTAAGATTTCAGGCATTGCCTATTCTTCCAATCTGTCCTTGCTAATCTACATCTATTACTAATAGCACACACATAAATGAAAGGAAAATGTTTTCATGCAGAAGAGAGAGAGAGAGTACTTAGTATTGTCATTCTGGTAACTTTCAGCTTATTGATAATTAACTTAAAATATTCAGTTGATAGTTTAACTTACAACGTTTAGTTTACTTGATTATTAAAACAAACAAACAAACAAAAAAAACCCAAACAAATCCTGCAGTATAACATTCACTTGATAGTATTAAGTATAATTTAAAAGTTTCAGTTGATAGCAATGGTAGGACAACTTAAAAGATTCAGTGTGAACAGGAAACTGTCGGGTCATTGATGAAAAAAAAAATCACTTCACTAAGGACAGTTTGTACATGTGTGTAATTATAGGAAGTGCAATAACTTGAATAAGCTACAGTTGATGTGAGCACGGCTGATTGATAGATAGCTGAGCAGGAGAGAAAAAAAAAAAGTGATGGGGGTTTGGGGGTGGGGATGGGTTGTCGTCAGTGGTGTGGAGCGTGACGAGAGGACGTTACTGATGAAGACTGGGCATGATGGATGGATGGGGGGGGGACAGCTTTATGGCCCTGTCTTGATGAGACTCAGACGGGGCAGTGCTGTGTTTTGGTTTAAACAATTTTTATAATCAAGAAACAAGACAAGATACAGCGCTCGGTGTAAGAAAAAGGAAAACTTGAGCAAACAACACCTTCACCTTCACCTTCACCTCTCCCGTAGTCTGGGTTCAGACCGTTGGGGCACCGCTGCTGACCTGGCCACCACCCCTCTCCACTCTTCACGGTTTTCTGATTTCCTCAGGGCGTCACCGAGCGTCAAGCCTGTCCACCCCCGGATGTTGTCTTCCCATCTCTTCTTCTGCCGTCCTCTCCTTCTGCCTCCTTGTACGGTGCCTTGCAGGAACGTTTTGGCAAGACCAGATGATCGGGAGATGTGTCCATACCACCTAAGTTTGCGTTTTTTCACTATGGACAGAAGGTCTTCGTAGGGTCCAATACTTTGCTTGATTCTGTTCTTCACTTCCGTGTTAGTGATGTGGTCTCTGTAGGAGATGCCAAGTAGTCTACGAAAGCATCTCATCTCGACAGCTTGGATTCTTCTCTCGATGTCTGCAGTCAGGGTCCAAGTCTCGCAGGCGTAGAGCAATATTGATATAACCAGGGAACGCATCAGTCTGATTTTTGAGCTGAGAGCGATGTTTTTGTTGTTCCAGATGGTGTTCAGCTTGTTGAGTGCCATTGTTGTTTGGGCAATTCTGAGCAAACAAGCCTGAGCAAACAAGCCTGAGCTTATATCGTGCTCCATCAAGTGTCGCAAACGATCAGCAAAGACAAAGGGGAGAATACACACAATGCCTGATAATGAAAAGAAAAGTTGAAGTGCAAGACAAAACTAACAAAACAAACAAAAATACTACTACTACTACTACTACTACTACTACTACCGCTGACAGCAGTGCTGTGTTTTGAGAGCAGACCTGCAGGAGTGATTATGTGCAGAGAAAGTGTGCACTTTCCAGCCTTCACCCCCTGTCTCCTCCTCTGCTTCCTTTCTTCCTCGCTATTTGCCCTCTCCACCTGCCTCAGAAAGAAAAGAGAAGAAAATTGGATGGTGGTCAACCCTCGGGTTTTTAGTTTTGTGCACACACACACACACACACACACACACACACACACACACACACACATATACAAAAAAAGGCTGGGGAGGGGGATGGGGGCATATCTGTATCAGTAGTATGAAACGACACTGTGCGCAGTGATACACACACACACACACACACACACACACACACATTTGCACACAGAATTATAATATCCAACCCCTTGTGTTTGTGATCCCTGCACACACATGCATGGATGTGCGCGCGCGCACACTCACACACACACACACACTCTTTCTCTCACTCTCTCTCTCACATATGGACACACATGTACAGTACACAGTTCAGATTATTGTAAGGCCTTTTCATTTGAATGGCTTGATCAGTTGCTGCAATAATGACAGTTGAAGTAAAGACATTCTGGATACATACATAGCCACTAACTAAAGTTGTTACATTTTGGATATGTATGTGATCCTTGTCCTTTATTGATTATTAAAACAAGACTCGCCCCATCAGATAGAGTGATTATGTAAAACAGACTCGCCCCCCATCAGATGGAGTGATTATGTAAAACAGACTCGCCCCATCAGATGGAGTGATTATGTAAAACAGACTCCCCCATCAGATGGAGTGATTATGTAAAACAGACTCGCCCCCCATCAGATGAAGTGGTTATGTAAAACAGACTCGCCCATCAGATGGAGTGATTATGTAAAACAGACTCGTCCCCCATCAGATGGAGTGATTATGTAAAACAGACTCGCCCCCCATCAGATGAAGTGGTTATGTAAAACAGACTCGCCCATCAGATGGAGTGATTATGTAAAACAGACTCGTCCCCCATCAGATGGAGTGATTATGTAAAACAGATTCGCCCCCCATCAGATGGAGTGATTATGTAAAACAGACTCGCCCCCCATCAGATGGAGTGATTATGTAAAACAGACTCGCCCCCCATCAGATGGAGTGATTATGTAAAACAGACTGGCCCCATCAGATGGAGTGATTATGTAAAACAGACTCCCCGATCAGATGGAGTGATTATGTAAAACAGACTCCCCCATCAGATGGAGTGATTATGTAAAACAAGACTGGCCCCATCAGATGGAGTGATTATGTAAAACAAGACTCGCCCCATCAGAGGGAGCTGTGGCCATCAGTTAATCATTCTCTCCCTCTGTTTTCCTCTCTCTCCCTCTCTTCCCCCATCTGCTTCTCTCTCTCTCTCAGGCCTCTTTGCCCATTTTCCTTGGAATAAAACAAGCCCCCAGGAGTAGACCGAGCTGTGTGTTTTGAAATAAAGTATTGATTTGTGTGGTGGATGTGTTTCAGCCATCAGAGCTGTCGGTGTTTGAGACCAACATCCGCTTCATCGGAGGCCTGCTGGCAGCATATGCTTTAACTGGTGACCAGGTAGGGCTTTTTGTTCTGTTTTCGTCTCGCCTAGTTCCTAATTGTATGGCGTTGTATTGTTTTTGTGTTGCGCTTGGGGTTGTGGCTTTGTCTCTAGTTCTGTTGTCTGTCGTACCTTTTGTGCCTTTTGTTTTTGGTTTTAGTTCGTTGGGTTTTTGTTCCTGTGTGAACATAGTGAACCTATTTAATCACCTTGATTTAGTTGTCTGTTTGTGTAATTGTCTGTGCACATCCATCTGTGTGTGCGTGCGTGTGTGTGTGTGTGAAAGTATGTGTGTGAAAGTGTGTGTGTGTGTGTGTGTGTTTATAATGTACATTACAAAATTGTGTGTACAATGTACATTACAAAATTGTATTCATATGTTCATTCATTCTTTTAGTGTGAAAGGCCCATACCTTTAATACGTTTGTGTTAAATACCTTACTTCCAGTTACTTGATGTTCATTTTTTCTTTAAGATTTATAGTGCAACTGTTGCCTTCTCTGTAGCCGTTTTGTTTTCCTCCAGTGGTATAATTATGCCAGTATTCAACTCTCTCTCTCTCTCTCTCTCTCTCTCTCTCTCTCTCTCTCTCTCTCTCTCTCTCGTGGGCGCATGTGCACCTTTACGGTCAAGTTGTCAGTTTCTGGGTCTTGGTATACTGACGACTCTCGAGTGCTGATTTGAAGGATGAATTGGCTGTGTGCATTTTGTCAACGTAAACAGATGAGTCTTCAGTGTACTGTAGATTTGAAGGGATGGGAATACTTAAATATCTACATTTTTTCAACATAAGCAGATAATAAGTGTCATCAGCTTTCATTTCTACATTTTGTCAACATAAAGTAGTGAACAGATGATGTGTTTAGGCTGAGTTCAATGACCTGTCGAGTCGTGCCCTTAAGGTCAAGGTGACAGTTCTGTGTTCTTGGTCCACAGATGAGTCTCGAGTGCCGAGTTGAAGTGATGAATAAGCTGCTATACATGTGTGCATTTTGTCAACATAAACAGACGTTTCTTTATTGTCAAGCTGAAGTGATGAATCAGCTTTTTATACAGGTGTGCATTTTGTCAACTTACACAGATGTGTCTAAGTAGCAATTTGAAGTGATGAACCGGCCTTTATATGGGTGTGTATTTTGTCAACATAAACAGATGTGTCTTTAGTGCCAAGATGAAGTGATGAATCAGCTTTTATAGAGAAATGCAACTATTACAGAGGTGTGTATTATGTCAGCATAAACAGATGTGTCTTCAATAGCGAGTTGAAGGGATGAATCAGCTTTTATACAGGTGTGCATTTTGTCAATATAAACAGATGAGTCTTCAGTGGTGAGTTGAAGCGATGAATCAGCTTTTATACGGGCACATGCATTTTGTCAGCATAAACAGATGAGTCTTCTTCAGTAGTGAGTTGAAGCTATGAATCGGCTTTTATACAGGTGTGCACTTTGTCAACAAAGAAGAAGCGTCTCCAGTGCCGAGCTGAAGCAATGAGGGAGCCTGACCTTTTCATAGCCTAAAAGCTGGTGAACTGTAAAGTAGGGACCACCCTTTGGCCGTAACGCTTATTGTTTATTCATTGCTGGGGCCACAGACATCGAACAGATCATGACCTAAATCATTGGATCCAAGAGACTTAGAGAGTGAGGCTAGGTGTATAGATCGTTATCAGCCAAATTGAGGAAGATAAAATGTTGTGGAATGTTTGACAGGCAGGAAAGCAAGAGAGAGAGAGAGAGAGAGAGATGTTTATGTTGATTTCTCTTGTTTGAATTGCTGTGGTGTGAAGAGATTAGGTGAAAACTGTGAAATAATGTGTTTGTGTTTTCAGATGTTCAAGAAGAAGTCCCAGATGATTGCCGATAAGCTGATGCCTGCCTTCAACACACCCACAGGCATACCCTACTCCATGGTCAACATCAAAACGTCAGTTTGTCTCCTTGTCTAAAAATATAGCTTTACAAAATTACCTTGAAAGATAGTCATCATGCATGCACGCACGCGCACATACGCACACACGCACACACACACACACACACACTCTTTCACACACACTCACTTTCACACACATACTCACACGCCAAAGAAGCAGATCGAGACAAACGAATCAATGGGAGGGAAAGAGGATCTGGGAATCAAACTACTCAGCGTTTAGGGGTGGTATCCTTTACTTCAAAAATATTCATGCTGTGCTAACACACACACACACACACTCACAAACACACACACACACACACACACACTCTCGCTTGCTCGCTCTCCTTTTCTCTCTCTCTCACTTACACTCACACCCACACACTCCACATATTCTCTCTCTCTCAGACTCGCACAATTGAACTCTCTCTCACACACTCACCCCCCCCCCCCAAAAAAAAAAACCAACAACAACAAACCACACACACACACACACACACACACACACACACTCACACGTACACACACACACACACACACACTTTCTCTCTCCCAGAATAAATATTTGGATAAAAGCATGCATAATTTTACTTAGTTGATGGTAATCTTACATGTACAGGCAATTTATGCACGTGAAAAAGTGATGTATCCCACCCCTTCAAATGGGGCTAAGGCCTTTCTGAATAAGTATCTTGAGTCCCGAGTTTCTCTCTCTCTCTCTGTTTCACACACTCACACTCATGCATGAGCGCACAAACACATACACTGTCCTGAGTGTCTCTCTCTATCTCTGTTTCACACACTCACACTCATGCATGAGCGCACGAACACACACACAGTCCTGAGTGTCTCTCTCTCTCTCTCTGTCTCACACACTCACTCACTCTTACGCATGCATGCACGCACACACATGCAGGCACGCACGCACACACACACACACACACAGAAACTTACACTCACTCTCTTATATTCTAATACTCAGTTATACTCACACCTCTCCCCATCACACCACTGTTAACAACTAAGGGACTGCACACACACACACACACACACACACACACACACACACACACACACACACACACACACAGAAACTTACACTCTCTTATATTCTAATACTCAGTTATACTCACACCTCTCCCCATCACACCACTGTTAACAACTAAGGGAACTACACACACACACACCACACACACACACACACACACACACACACAGAGAAATTTACACTCACTCATATTCTAATACTCAGTTATACTCACACCTCTCCCCATCACACCACTGTTAACAACTAAGGGGACTGCACACACACACACACACACACACACACACACACACACAGAAACTTACACTCACTCTCTTATATTCTAATACTCAGTTATACTCACACCTCTCCCCATCACACCACTGTTAACAACTAAGGGAACTACACACACACACACACACACACACACACACACACACACAGAGAAACTTACACTCACTCTCTTATATTCTAATACTCAGTTATACTCACACCTCTCCCCATCACACCACTGTTAACAACTAAGGGAACTACACACACACACACACACACACACACACACACAGAAACTTACACTCACTCTCTTATATTCTAATACTCAGTTATACTCACACCTCTCCCCATCACACCACTGTTAACAACTAAGGGAACTACACACACACACACACACACACACACACACACACACACACACACACAGAAACTTACACTCACTCTCTTATATTCTAATACTCAGTTATACTCACACCTCTCCCCATCACACCACTGTTAACAACTAAGGGAACTACACACACACACACACACACACACACACACAGAGAAACTTACACTCACTCTCTTATATTCTAATACTCAGTTATACTCACACCTCTCCCCATCACACCACTGTTAACAACTAAGGGAACTACACACACACACTTGTGCACAGGGGCAGCACGCGCAACTGGGGCTGGGCGTCGGGCGGGTGCTCGATCCTGTCGGAGTTTGGCTCGCTGCACCTGGAGTTCTACTACCTGTCAGCCATCACAGGGGACAGCAAGTACCTGGAGAAGGCCCAGAAGGTGCGCAGTGTGCTACAGCAGCTGGAGAAACCCAACGGCCTCTACCCCAACTACCTCAACCCCAAGACCGGCAAATGGGGCCAGCGTGAGTAGTGGTCCCTTCCGTTTCTGTGCCCTAAATGCCTCTGTTGTAGCTGCCTGAACTCCAAGGCTGGCAGATGGGGCCAGCGTGAGTAGTGTTTATTTCTGTGCTGTACCTAACGGCCTCTACCCCAACTACCTCAGCCCCAAGGCAAATGGGGCCAGTGTGAGTAGTGTCTGTTTCTGTGCTCTACCTAACGGCCTCTACCCCAACTACCTCAAACCCAAGGCAAATGGGGCCAGTGTGAGTAGTGTCTGTTTCTGTGCTCTACCTAACGGCCTCTACCCCAACTACCTCAAACCCAAGGCAAATGGGGCCAGTGTGAGTAGTGTCTGTATCTGTGCTGTACCTAATGGCCTCTACCCGAACTACCTCAAACCCAAGGCAAATGGGGCCAGTGTGAGTAGTGTTTATTTCTGTGCTGTACCTAATGGCCTCTACCCCAACTACCTCAAACCCAAGGCAAATGGGGCCAGTGTGAGTAGTGTTTATTTCTGTGCTGTACCTAATGGCCTCTACCCCAACTACCTCAAACCCAAGGCAAATGGGGCCAGTGTGAGTAGTGTTTATTTCTGTGCTCTACCTAACGACCTCTACCCCAACTACCTCAAACCCAAGGCAAATGGGGCCAGTGTGAGTGGTGTCTGTATCTGTGCTGTACCTAATGGCCTCTACCCCAACTACCTCAAACCCAAGGCAAATGGGGCCAGTGTGAGTAGTGTTTATTTCTGTGCTCTACCTAACGGCCTCTACCCCAACTACCTCAAACCCAAGGCAAATGGGGCCAGTGTGAGTAGTGTCTGTTTCTGTGCTGTACCTAATGGCCTCTACCCCAACTACCTCAAACCCAAGGCAAATGGGGTCAGTGTGAGTTGTGTCCCTTTCTGTGCCCTGACGGCCTCTGTTCCAACTATCTCAACCCTTTGTATGTATGTGAATGACTGGTGCAAAAGCACTTTGATTTGTCTTGGAACAAGATTCAGTGCTATACAAATACTTTTATTATCATTACACTTCTCACTTTCATTATCACTTATGTAAACAAAGTGAGTCAATGTTTTAACCTGGTGTTTGGTTGTCTCTGTGTGTGTGTGTGTGTGTGTGTGTGTGTGTGTGTGTGTCTGTGTCCGTGGTAAACTTTAACATTGCTAGTTTCTCTGGAAATACTTTGTCTGCCAATACCAAATTTGGCTTAAACATAGTGTGAAAAAAATCTTCACAGTCATACCAATGATAGGTTGTAAGTCTCCCGAATTAAGCAGTATTTCCGTATCATTAAGAGTTTTATTTTGTTAAGGTGCGTCCCGAAATCCAAAATTTCTAAAAACCGCTTCCCACTGACTTGCTGGAAGGTAGGTTGTGTTCGGTGAGAGGACATGACCTCGTTTTTCTTGTTCACAATTAAAAGGAAAGAAATGCAAATTATGGACAGAACACATACAGTGAAACTAACTACACCATCGGCGTGTTTACTGTATATCAGTATCCTAAAGTGGACGCTGAACTAACTGGAATGAACATAAAAGAAAAATTGAAGTGATCGTTTCTTCGGCAGCCCGTTGTCGACTGGTTTATGCAGATCTTCAGATCTACCATGTGTTGCGATGTGCTGTGAAGCGATGGCAACGTCTCCTTTACCGCTGAATAATTGAGATAAAATAAAACACACAAAAAACATGATTTATAGGGCGCTATTATGTCCAGTACAATCATATCTATTTATCGCACGAAGAAGAAAACATCAACATTGCCTTAAGTATTAAATTCATGGCTGCCGTCAAAAGATCTGGGATAAGCATGTATGTGTGTATACATACTTAGGTATACAATGGGTGCAATAGCTGAGTGGTTAAAGCGTTGGACTTTCAGTTCGAGGGTTTCAGGTTTGAATCTTGGTGACGATGCCTGGTGGGTAAAGGTGGCGATTTTCCGATCTCCTAGGTCAACATATGTGCAGACCTGTTAGTGCCTGAACGCCCTTCGTGTGTATACGCAAGCAGAAGATCAAATACATGTGTTAAAGATCCTGTAATCCATGTCAGCGTTCGGTGAGTTATGGAAACAAGATCGTACCAAGCATGCACATCCTACATGGTGGGGTAAAAACAGTCATACATGTAAAAGCCCACTCGTGTTGTATTCCAGTGAACATGGGAGTTGCAGCCCACGAACAAAGAAGAAGAAGAAGGTACTTAGGAATACACTCAAATTTCACTCACAGGCAAAGGTTTATGCCCACTGCCACACTCACTCCCCCAGCCCCTGCATCAGTCACACACTCTTACATGTACAGGCACACCCCTGACACCCATGACGACACAGACACAAACACACCAGGAGGCTGGGGAACTCTCAGTGGATCCACGATTTTCAGAGGAAAAGTATTTGATTTCAGAGGAAAAAACATCTTTTTCAGAGAAAAACAAATTTTACGGGTATGTTTGATTTTGGTCCAGTCTGTTTCCAGCCCGGGGTCAGAGAAGAAACTGAATTATTCTTTTAGCTGTCAGGAGAGGCCCCCCAAACCTCTTAAAAATCACTAATTTCATTTTCATCCAGGACCTCCCCAACAGGGTGTTGCCCCGGCAGCCCATCAGGTGCCTAAGGCAGCCCCTGGACCCAGAGGAAACTGTTGGATAACTCCTCAGCCTGACAGACACACACACACTCTAGCTCAATCATTCAGTCACTCACAAGTGTGTCAGTGTAAATGTGTTGATTATTTTCTTTCTCTCTTTCCTCCAGACCACGTGAGCATGGGAGCCCTGGGGGACAGCTTCTATGAGTACCTGCTGAAGGCCTACCTGCTGTCTGGCAAGGAGGACAAAGAGGCCAAGGCCATGTATGACGCCACCATCAAGGTCCGCTCTTTGTGTCCCTCTTCTTGGTGCTGTGTGTGTGTGTGTGTGTGTGTGTGTGTGTGTGTGTGTGTCTGCTGGTTCAGTGGAGTGATGGCCTAGAGGTAATGCGTCTGCCTAGGAAGCGAGAGAATCTGAGTGCACTGGTTCGAATCCCATAGTTGCCAGCATTTTCTCCCCCTTCACTAGACCTTGAGTCTGGACGCTAGTCATTTGGATGAGATGATAAACCGAGGTCCCATCTGCAGCATGCGCTTAGCGCACATTAAAGAACCCATGGAAGGCAAAGGGTTGTCCCTGGCAAAAACGCTGTAGAAAAATCCATTTCGATAGGAAAACAACTAATTTGCAGGCAGGAAAAAAAAAAATGCACTCAGCGTAGTGACGCGCTCTCCCTTCGGAGAGCAGCCTGAATTTCACACAGAGAAATCTGACAGAAAAGAGAAATACAGTACAATACAATACAATACAATGCAATGCAATACAATAGTTGACATTTTTTGTGTGCGAAACACATAGGTCTTAGTGGAGATGTTAGGGTTCTACAAATGTCCTTGGAATTGTCCCATGTACTGTCTTCATTTCTTGTGGCACACCTGGGTGCTGTGTGTTGAGTGTATGTTTTTGTGGGGGGGGATGTGTATGGGGAGGGGGGGGATGTTTGTATGTATGTGAATTGATAGTATGGTGGGGTGTGTATTTATTTTTTATTTTATTTTATTTTTTTGCAAAACATTCCAAAGGAATGCTTATCAGCAAATATTTTGTCAAGCTTGTTTGATGTTCAGTGAATAAGGTACTGCTCAGGGACCTGTTCCTCTGTCTTTTTACCACAGTCGGAGTTTTCAGTAAGAATCTAGGCGGAATGATAGAGTTGTGTTCATGTTTGATGAACTGGTGCACAACTAACAACTTACATGTGACAGTGTGTGTGTGTGTGTGTGTGTGTGTGTGTGTGTGTGTGTAACTGGAAATGCCCTTTTAGATAAAGTATAGAGGTAATGTTATCACGAGTATGAGAGCATTTTGCATCATGGTCAGTAATACAATATGTCTGTGTCTGACAGTGTAGAGACTATGATAATCAGTAATCATAATACTAATGATAAAATATAGAAGTTGTGTTACCACGAGTAAGGGATCATTTTGTTCCAGGGTCAGTGATACATCATATGTGTGTCTGGCAGTGTTGAGAAAATGATAATGATAATAATGATGATAATAATAATAAATGATAATGACAGTGATGATAATGATAACTTTTAGAAAATTATTATAGTATTTTTATAGTCCTTTCAAACCTTTCAAAGTGCTTTGCAATGAACAAATCAGCCAGATATAACGCCACAGACACACACACACACACACACACACACACACACACACGCACACACACAAGAAATAGATGTGGATCCATGTGGATCAAGGAATGGAACACCATAATTATACACACAGAGAGTGACAGTGACGTGGCAGCTATGTAAGAAAAGAGGCAATGTAACAAGAGGTGAAGAGAAGGCAGGGTGTGGATGGACTGACCTGACCTGACTGCTGAGAACTGGGGCAGAGTGATGGTACTGGAGATAGGGGTGGCTCTGATGGCGCCGTGCTGATAAGGTGGCCTGGCACACGGTGTCTTGAGAGAAAGTGACGCAAATGTGACGCATGGCCCAACATTCAGGACTCAACCTCCGGTGTAACTGGGTTGTGGGAGTCCGCAGTGATGACTGACAAGATAATGGTGATTAAAGGGTTGGCAGGGTAAAAACAGGTCATTGCTCACCCGGCCAGAATCACAAGTTGTGGGGAAATGGGTTTCTTCCTTCTTCCTTCATCAGCACTTGTCGTCATTATCATGGTTAATTGTTGTTGACATCGTCTTCTGATTGTCATCATTGTCATTACCAGCTGTTGGTTGAGGGGATGTTTGCAGTGATTGAGTTGTCTGACTCATACTGGATGGTTACATCCCTGTAACCGAGCCCACCTGTGGATTCCTCATTGGTTCCACCTTCATGTTGGTTTTAGACAGATATGGAGGAGGCATGTATCATGGCTACCGTGTGGTTAGTGCTGGATGGTGTGGATTTTCCTATCTGGCACCTCACGGGTAGAAAACAAGTGGTTGGTGACGTGCCATAACATGACAGATGTTAATCTGATCTGAATCCTCCTCTTGCCCTTTGGCACATAGTGCCACCACCTCCAGAGATCTTCACAGCTGCCTGTCTTCATACTACTTCAGCTGG